>NC_092621.1:5632500-5717500 GCF_047663525.1 Anas platyrhynchos | reverse complement strand
TTCCCAAGAGCCAAAGTCCATTGTGTCCAAATCAGCAGAATTCTCAGTTTTGTCAATAAGGTATGTTGTTTAATTAGTGTAATGGAAACTTTCCTATAATTATGTCAGTCAACGGACTGCTGTTTTATTTACAGTCTATGAGTGATTTTGAGCCCTTGTAGGCTAATTAGAACCAGATAGGGTTCAGACAGATCTCCAAAGCCAAATAATTTCCATGAAAATATCAGTAATCTTATTCTTTTTGATAAATTTGGTTGAGTGCTAGAGGACTCAACCACCTATGGGTGGTATTACCACCTATAGAAAACTGAACTTATATAAACAAAAAAGATATCAGTTTCTGTTTTCATCTGTTGTGGGAGGAACAACCTTGATTCTGCTGTCTGCACTTAGCAGATTTTGATGGAAAAAGAGCATAGGTCACTATTAAGCCAGGTGGTGACATTTGTACTTCCTGATCAATGGAGAGGTGGTGAATTACGCATTGGATTCAAGAACCAAGCTAAGCCTTGTCCATTGACTTAAAACTCTGTATAACAAGAATTTTTTCAAGGCTTTAGGTGCAAGATTAATAGTTGATGAAAGATTTTTCTGTACAGCTTATCATCAGTAATAGGGAGTATTTTATTTCCTCTCTTGAGCGCTTTGACCTCATCTGTTCCTTTTGGATCCACTGGCTTAACTATTTCACCTCCAGCAAGACAAACATATAAAGAAGTCAAAAACTCATACATTATCTTGGCCATCAAAAAATGCAACAGCTCCTGAGACACAACGAGGGCAATTTCCAATGCATAGTACCTCCCATTTCAGCATTTGGGAATTATTACACTTTCTTCAGTACAATGTGAGAAATGCATTCTCCTGTCTGGCACAGATTTGATAATTTTCCTTTTTTCCCCTCCCCTTCCCCACCCTTCAGCACTGTCTATCGATTTTATGCCATGATCAATACTATGACAATGATACCGACTAATATCCTAAACTTACTTCAGATGAATACAAATATTTTAACACAAATGTACTATACAAATAGTATAGAAAAGTATACAAATTCCTTTCAAAAAGTTGTATGAAGAAAATTGTAAGTGATATGTACAGAAGTCAGATAGTCTGGGGACAGAATTTTTGGAATGACTCCTTATTTGGTATAAAAAAGATCATCAGATTCAGTGAAGAACATCTTATTTTAAATAAACAAATGTTATCTCAACCTCAGAGCTGTTTTTTTCAGAGTCTGGAATATCGGAAAACCAAAATAGTTAAAAGGTGAGATTCGAGCAGATGGGATGGTCTTTCAAATCTCTCCAGTGGCTTCTGGATGTGGGTGGTTTGCTCAGAGGTGCATCGTCATCCTCTTACAGGATTTAGAGTGTACTTTACTCATTCATAGAAGTGTTAGGGACAGGAAGTATCTCCTTTAGATTATTTTTTTTAACAGATAATATTTTGGCAAATATTCTGACTATCAAAAACGTAGGACGGCAAATACCAGGTAGAAGCTATCCTTTGTATTGTGTGTGTAAACAGATACATTGTAAGATGAGAAAGACTTACATCCTTATCATCATAACATAACAAGATAAATCTCAGATGGACTGTAAATCGGAAATATAATATATATATATATACATATAATAATTTTCCTTTGTAGTAAGTGACAAATTTAACTTTCTTCCTTACATTACTACCTGATGTGCATTATCAGTTTGCTTTCAGAGAAATGTATATTTAATTCAAGTTAGTGATTCACAAAAATTTCCTAATATTCTTAGGGATGTTTCTTCATAAAACTTGAAAAATAGTCCTTAATCTTACCAAACTCCTACATTTTATCTTCTACCCATAAATCACACTCCCATCTGAAGCTGCATCGGTAAGATATGTTATTAATTCTTTTATGGGTAATTCATTCCTTTCTTTTCAGTGCCTTTGTATGAATCTTTTTAGGAGTCATTAGACTTCTGGCTACCCACTTGAGAAGTTTCTTAAGAATTGCTTTAAAATCAGAAGTTTCAGAGTGTATAACGATTGAATTACTATTTTTTTTTTAAATTTTTTTTTTTTTTTTACTTTTTTCCCTTTCACTTTTCTTTCATGACAGTTGCTGTTTCATCCCTGAATGTTTGAACTTCCCTTTATTATCTGAATGTATGCCTGGAGTCACATCAGGCACCACAACAGCTCCGACACACCATTATCACTCAGGCTAAATCTACCCTTACAGGCTAGTGCAGAGTATCCCAACCAGCCTCCCTACAGTGTGCAAATGCACAGGAGATTTACTGCTTTGGAGAGTTCACAAATAATAGCATGAAAGTTTGAAGAGTTTTTTTGTTTGTTTGTTTGTTTGTTCTGTTTTGTTTTGTTTTGTTTTGTTTTGTTTTGTTTTACTAGCGGGGAGAGAGTTAAATGTCCCCCAAAGGTCATCTGGGCCACATCCATAGGCACACACATGCTAATGGGTTTGTCACACTGGGGCTTTCAGGATTAAGATCCTTAGGCAAGCTTTTATATCTACACTACCTATCTTTATCACTGTGCTTATTTCCATTTTTTGGCTTTTAATTTTTTTGTAATTTGTTTCTGCTTATTCTTTCTCCTGCATGTTCTGATCTGCTCCTCTATATACATACCAGGTATATGGGGCATTCCTGAGATCTCTTCCAGCACTCAAAAATAAATCATTATTTCCTGATAAAGTAAAATATGTTTCTTTTTCACAGAAATTCCATGGTATAGTTTACACTAGTTCCTGTAGTTCATTCCCTTGTATTTTAGTTTAGCACCCAATGTTTGTCACTTTGCTTTTCTTTCCTTTTTTACCCCTGCTCAGGAAAATCCTTCATATTTCTTTCCTTTTCTACTATGCTGTGGTTGCTTTTCATGTGGCAAACAGAAAACCTTTCTTTCAAGTGGCAGCACTGGATGCACTCTAAAGCTAAGCAGTGTCAAGAAACTTTTCATATTTCCACACACCTATACACAACATTTGATAAATAAAAATATGAACACAGCTGCATGTGTATGTATACATTTATATTTATGTATATACTCTGTCTCTTAACAAGAGAGTTTTTGTAATGATTTAATGATGGGTGTTGATGGTTAGAGGCTGCTTCTCTCTCCCTTAGCAGTATGAATAAAGCAGTAGGGCATCTGTGAAATACGGATCTGTAAATCTCAGAACAACAAGGGTAGTTTGTGTGTTTCCTTTTGCCCAGAATTTCCCATTTGTGTTAGGCAAATATTTTATTTATTTTTTATTTTATTTATTTATTTTTTTTCAGGTTGTTTGGGATATTGGTAGGATATCATTGTATGTCTTTTACTGTTTTGCTTGAGACAAGTTTAGGCAGAATGGATTCAGGCAAAATAAGATGTTTCTAACATGTTTCCAAGTTTGTGACCTCAACACAAACTGATCATTCATGGAAGTTCACAAAATATGTACTCCTTGCTACCCACATTTTTGCATTCCTGTAGGTTTGGGAAACAAGATGTAGTACTGGGATTCTCAAGAGACAGCTCTGTTCCTAAGATATTTTCAGACCAAGTTTTCAAATTCAAGAGATTCTATAAGCTCAGGTAAATTCTGAATAAACATCATTTGGGTGTTTGTCAAATTTATCTGAACCAGAAGTATATGAAAGTTCACTTATCACTTGACTAATCATAAGAAATCAGTATTCTTTTCAAAGACTGGAGAAACATATAACTTGAAACCTTTGCTGTATTTAATTTTACTATTGAATAAAATATACAAGTTTATATTGCATGAAAGAAAGGACATATCCATGTAAGAGGGAAGTATATACGGAGAGATTTCTAGGAGAATATCCAAACCGATGTTATTTGTATAAATAAATACAAATAACAATCACTGCCTTTTTTCCTATCATGGCCATAACAAAATAAAAATCTTATTCAGGTACCACAAGAAGTGTTTGTTTAACAGTATGTCAACCAACATGTTCTAACAAACTAATCTCAGGTTAATAAAGATTATTAGCTCCTACCTTCTTATCTCAGTTTTTAAGGTAAGCAGCTCCCTACTGATCTTAGAAAAAAAAATACCTAACTGTTTTGTTTTTATGTTTTGTGACAATTTTAAAAAAAAAAAAAAAAAGGTAATTATTTACCTTTATTTTTACTTCTACACAGCATTTCTGTAGCCACTGTGATGGGAGGAACTGTAACAATAAATTCCTGCATTTTCTGCATTTTCTGCACAAGGATGGTAGCTTCAACCAAAAAAAAAAAAAAAAAAAAGAAAAAAAAAAGAAAAAGAATATGTTATCTAGGCTTACAGTCATCTCAAAGATCATGTAGTAGGAAGTGAAGGTCTTCTGAGTGCAAGAGATTTGACAAAGGTTCATGTGAAAAGCCAGAAGGGTCTTTTGCTCCCCTGGTAGGTTACCACTGTATTTGTGTAAGTGGGAATGAGGAGGCAGGGGTTACTATGGGTCTGGTTGAATCTGAATGGGTTATAACTACTTTATGGACATGCACAGATTCACAGGCTGCATGGAGATGTGGTCCTTTCTAACCATACATCACAATTATTTTGTACTGCTAATGAGAAAACCACTTGTTTTGTATAGACTTGATCTTCAAAGTGCTTCTTTGTTTCAATTTCCATGTGTTCCTGAAAAATAAATAAGTTATACTTTTAAATGCCTGTGAGGCTGGAGTTCTAGAAAGGAGTATAACTAATGTGTTGGACAAAGCAAAACTCAGGGTTTATGCATTTAACGGTGGGTATTTATCTTTAAAGTAGAGAAAACATAAAATTCTATGTGTGCCCAAAGTACCTTGAACTCATGCCACCCACCCTTTTTTTTCTCATACTGAAGGCCTAAAACCAACTGAATCCAGTGTATGGAACAGCAAAATTGTATCTGGGTGGGTTTCTAAGAAAATTATTTTAATCTGAGATATAGCTATTCCTCCATGGAGAACTTGGTGAATCCTTAACAATTCATTGGTAAACCAAAAGTGATAGTATTTCTACCATCATAAGAAAGAATGAAAATAAAGAAGTCAATGTCTCTTTCCAAAAATTAACCAGTATATAACAGTTCCCAGCTGAGTGGCTAGGCTGGGGATCTGACACACTGCTTTGACTGGAATGAAGCTCTGATCACACTGCAGCAACAGGGAAGTCAATTCTTCATTTCTCTTTCTGCCTAAATAACTTTGTGTAGAAAGAGGGTCACTCTGAGTTCGTATCATCCCTTGTATTGTGCCAACAGCTATATCCCAAATTCACAGGGCCAAGGCCTGGGTGTCATTACAATCATTAAAAAGAGGTACTGCTGACAGAGAAATGTGTTCAGAGAAATGTGTTTTGTTGATGCAAGCATACATATCCTTTGGACAGAGGATTTACTTTTCTTTTTTTTTTTTTTTTCTCTGCAGCTGTCCCTGAGCAAAGGGGCTAAGAAGCTGCAGATGACAAAGTCTTTTGAATATGAAGTGCAAAACATAACGTTTAACTAGCACGAATAACAAACACAAAAGCAAGTATTCTTCCTCTCTCTTTCTACTTTCTGTGTATTCAACTTGCAAGCCATCTGATCTGATTTGGTACCACAGCATATTAAAACAAAAAAGAAAAAAAAAAAAAGAAGAAAAAAAATAAAAGAGAAAAGAAAATACGCAGATACACCAAAATAATTGCTTTTCATCCTGTGTCATGTTTTAATTAAAGATAGCACCACTGCAATCTACGATATATCTGGAAATTATTAGAAACCTTTTCCAGAGGCAAAAAGGATCAATACCTCTTTGTCTCTGTGGCATAAAACATCACTGTGTTACTTCTTTCCTGCTGGTGAGAGAAAAAGTAGAAAGATTCTAAGATGGGAATAATAGCAGCACTGAAGGGTAGAGCCATGTGCCAGGTCAAAGGAACATTTTCTTTTGTTTTTATTTTTTAAAAATAAGCAGTGTGTTTTTTGTTATCTGCTTCCATCCCTGTGATCAGTTTTTTTCCCTTTGTGTCAGGGGCAGGAGACAGCATGTGGAGCTACTGAGCCAAGCCAATGAAGAAAGAAAATGTGACTGAGGATTAGATGAGGAGGCTGGGTGTCAAGTCCTGGTTTCCCTTCCTGACTTCTCCATGGAGGGACTGTGTGACACTGCTCAGCTTTCTTGGAGCTGAGAAGATGGGAGGTCTTGCACCTTGCACACTGATGCTCATGTCCTCTGAAGAGTAATTTCTTGTTGACTGTACTTGCCCACACAGATTGACTTTGGCTTTCATGTTATTGACTTCTGAAGGACAGTGGTTGAACTTGAGGTTGAACTCTACCCACGTGTGGTAGAGTTTACAAGCATGGTCCCTCTGCCTCTCACAGCCCCAAAGTACCATGTGTCAGGTTCATCTGAGTCATCTAGTTTTCTTTATATACCAGTGAAGAAGAATAGGAACATCTTGGCTAATACTGCAAATAAGTAGTAACCTAAAAGTATCTGATTTTTTCTGCTTATATTAAAAATGTCAGAGATGATGACAGATAATTCATTTTATAGCAATCTGGAGTTAGATACTATTAAACTGTACCTCAATTTCCCCATGTGTAAACAATGATAATGGAGCAATAATCAATAATACCATATCTAATCAGTGTGTCAACACCCTCTTCTTAATGTGAGTGTGTTGTAGTCTGCTTGGGCAGAATAAACCCCACACACAGCAAAGGGAAAATGTCATCTCTCTGTTGTATGCTGCCACTTTCCTGCAGCATTTCTTTATTGAAGTCAGTGCATTTCTTATCTCCATCTATGCTGCAAGGCAAGGAGAAGATGGGGTAGACCTACCTGCACTCCTTGGCATTACTCCCAGTCACACGTGTATTTCTCAACTGAAATGCAATTGAAAACTAACATTGTTTCAAAAGGCACTACCTTCTAGAAAACCCCTGCCAGATCCGTGAGTGAGTGGCTTGGGGAACACCAGATCTTGCATTTATTCACAGATTTTAAAAGCAAAGGGGAGACCTTTTGACCATCAAGTCTGTTGTTATGTATAACACCAGTTTCCCTTTTTCTATATTTGTTTAGCTGTCCTTCAACTAGAATATATATTTCAGAAGAAATCAAGCCAGACCCCCAACTTCTTAGTTTCAAAACTTCAGAGAACATCGTTAATGAGTTCCAATCATTAATGTTCGGTTGAAAATTGGAATACCAATATTTTTTGGAAAGATTTATCAACAGCTGACTTTGCTGTCATGGATTTAGCTACCCTTCTTTATGTATCATTCCTGTCTTCATTGTTTCAGCAAATTTCTCCCCAAATCTCAGCTCACTTGTGAATTCTTTATCCCTTCTCATTCATGGGGTGTGATAGGATAATAGCAGCAATCCAGTCCTTATTGTCTGGATCTGTGCATGAACGGTGCTGTATAAGTGTAAAGTGTTATTATTATTGTAAGGAAATAATAATAATAATAAAACAAAATGAATAGAAGTCTTGTCTTCTGATGGTTATTTTAGCAATGCAGAAATCTAAAGCCCATGAAATAGACAATTAAGAGGGGTTAGATACTTAATATCAGTCGTTGTATTTTGGTAGAATTTTGCAATAACGCAGCTGTTATAATAATACGGATTTTTATTTCTCCTTACAGAAAGAAATCACTCCTGTTTTCAGAGAAGCCTCAAAGTCCTGCTGCAGAATGCAGAACTTTGTGTGTGTGTATCCGTGTGTGTGCATTCAAACTGCCTCTCTTCCTTTGCAACAGCTCCATCTTTGGGAGAGAGAAGGGGAAATGTGCTTTCCTCTAGCTGGCTTTTCAAACAAAAGAAACCTAAGAAATCTTATTTCACCCTGGAATATCTTTATTCCCTCCCCCATGCCTCTCGCACACTGCTTTTCATCAGCTGGGGAGTTAAAAAATTAAATAAATAAAATAATAAAAAAAATACCCCCTCTCTCTCATTTCTGACATAACTAAGGGCCAGAGACTCATTTAATTAGTCTCTCTTGTGTGACTTACAGACTTGTTCAAGGCAAACATTTACTCCTGGGTTTCAGCACTGCTCCTTAGCCACTGAATTTTCCCTTTTAATTTTTTTGTCAGGAAAATGTGGTATCGTGTTAATGGCTATTGGGGATCCTACGGCTAAATCATAATCATAATTGTCTACACTAATCATAATTGTCTGGCAGTTACAGTGTGTGTCCCTCCCCCCCAACAGTTTGCAGTCTCTTTCTGCTCCCTTGCATTGTGTGTGTACATTGCATATGAGCTCTTCCGGGGAGCCATTTCAGTCTTTTCCGTCTATTGAAGATCTGGGCCTGGGAGATGGAGACTTCAAGATCCTGTAGGAGGTGTCACTCTTTGTCTTGTGGAGACCATTGTCCCTAAATTCTCCCATAGAGCTAACTTCTTCCTCTTCAGCCAAGGTTAGCTGAGGAAGAGGAGATAAGAGGCCCTCAGTGAAGTGCTTCTCTCATCCACAGACTACTTTTAATCACTGAGTTACCTTTGGCACTCTAAAGTTGAAGACTACTGAATAAAAAGAGGTATTTAGTTCCCAGCATCTGTACAAAGGTATGGATAGTGGTCCCAAAATGCCCACATGTTAACTCTTCAGGACCAAGACAGAGTTCAGTGCAAAAATCAAGAAGCCAAAGAAATTGTGGAAGCAGATGGGGTCCACAATAATCCAGGAGCAAGATTAGAATTTTAGAATAATTATTATTAGAATATAAATGCATCATGGGAAAGAGAAAAACTGGAGCTTTCAGGGGCAAAATCATAAACGACAGGGAAAAAAAAATGATGATAACAATAACATGAAAAAGGCACAAGATAATTTAATACAGCCTCAGAAATCTGGCACTCAACATCACTGTTGGCTGCTGGCTGCTGGCTGCTGGATGTACATGGGGTGAAACCGACCTCTTGCATCTAAAGCAGGCCACAGACTTTTCTAACTGTTTAGTGCTGTACTTGATTAAGCTCCAGTGTCCAGATATTTTTATTTTATTTTATTTTATTTTTATTTTTTATTTTTATTTTATTTTTATTATTATACTTTATTTATTTTATTTTTTTCTGGTCTTGTCAGCTAGCCTGAAATCACTAGGAAGTATTGAAATCCAAATCTTCTGAAAGCCAACCTAGTGACTTCAGCATTTTTTGGTGTAATTAAAATTATTTGTATACAGAGTTCAATTCATTGCATGGGCTTTTCTCAGAGATCCCTGCTTCAGTGTCACTGGAACAGCAGCACATGTTGTCCTATCCCCACAGCTCTGCTGCATCTAAACAGTACAGCTCCTCCAAATTCATGCTGATAAAACCTCATTACTGTTCTATAATATACTTCTGACACACATTCCCCATTTTACTCTCATCTGCAATCCCTGGCATTGGCTGGGGTTTGAAGAGAAAGTGTAAAAACAGCTGTGTAGAAAGATGGTATTTTTTTCCTTGCAGTATTTTAGTCACAGCTAGGAACAAAACTTACCAGAAATCTCCTGAGACAGCCTGTTCTTGAGAGAATTCATTACTAAAGCTAATTCACAGAAAGTTTATCTTGTAGTGTCCCAGAAAGTAGTAGTTTTGTCTTCCTCAATCCAAGGTTTCTTTCCCCATCAACTGTTAGGAATGCAGTGAGATGCCAGCATCTGAAACCCAGCAATTTGGACTCACTGTTAGCTATGGATTCAGACTGACCAGTGAAACTTACTTGGCCCATGACTTCTAATGTTGTATAACCCTACCATACAAACCTCATTTTAACTCCTCAAGAGCTGCATCTAAACCAGCCCAACTCTTATGCATCTTATAATTATATATATTCATTGTGAATTATACCTTTCATTGGCAGGCTTCAGAGAGCACGGATTTGACAAAAAACACATGAGAACAAAATAAAGGAACAGAAAATAACTTTCCTGACATGCTGTTCTGTGTCAGCAGTATATTAAGTACTGCGGATGATCATTCAGGAATTCTGATTCTTCAGTTAATCTGTTCTGTGGATGAGCTGAGCAGCAACCAATGCTGGCTATACTGTTGCTTGCACAGCCTCCTCCTCCCCTCAAGTATTTTTACTTCCTGATATCTGTGTAGAAGCAGACAAGCATGTGTAATGCTCAGCACATCAGCAAGATCATAAGCTAGACATAGATTTGAGGTGACAATCCATAGGCAAAGCTCTCTGATACTATAAGAGGGAGTTAGTTATGCATGCTGTATAATAAAATAGATTTGATAGGGAAAGAGTGGAACACATTCCTAGAGTGGAATGGGGTATTTAGGGTATTTCTGTCTACCATGGAGACACACTTGTGGAACAGTTCTCAGCTTCTTCAGGGAAGAAACAGAGATAGGTTCTTTCTCACAGAAAAACCCGAAGAGAAGATAAGAGAAGATGAAACCTTTTTCCTGAATCCCCCTTTTTTTTTTTTTTTTTTTTTTTTTTTTTTTTTTTTTTTTTTTTTCCCGGTAACCTAACTGTCTGAACATTCACCTCATCCATGGAAAACCCAGTGATCAGTGTTTTCTTCTCTGGTATTCGTCTTCTACCATTCTACCCATGAAGCTGAAATAATTTTTGATCCTAAAATGACATCAGGCTTCAATCTCTTCTGAAAGTAAAAAAGGTCTCATACATATTTGTAAAGGGTTTTAAAACACAGGTATATACCTTTGCTGTACAACTTGAGAATCACTTCTTTTTTTTTTTTTTTTCAGCTCAGCATATTCCTCTGAGTAAACTGCACTGAATAACATTGAGTTCCTGTAAACTATATTTTCCTTTCCCTTTCAAAAGCTTTTCTTGAACTTTAAATATAAGATATGATTAACTGAATATTGTTTATATCCATCAATTTCTCATTCTTCACAAGGTCCCTAAGCGAAAAGTGGAAAATATAAACTCTGGTCCTGCCATCATAGGGACTGTCCTTGTTTTAGCCACTGTTTTCCAATGTCACTATGAGATATGATTGAAGAAGTGCTATCCAAGTGCTGTTTTGCTGAGTGGTTTAAGACTACCTAGAATGATGGTGTTTTACATTAGCTGTTAAATTTGTTCTGTATCAGACTAGAGAGCTCCTGTTACTAGTTACCATATTACATAGGAAGTGAAAGCAACAGCTGGCAAAGATGCAGTAAGCTTATAAACTCCTGAAATAGCTAGTATTTACATCAATACCATCACGCAGTGAACATGAAGAAGGCTTCAGTTTGCAACTCTAAATGGTGATTCAATGTGAAAATAAGGTGGGTTATCCTTGTGCAAATCACATTCTTTTATTTTCCTTGGATTAAAGAGCTAAGAATGTGCTTTCCTCTGGTGCAGTTATTCTGTGATACTTGAACAATAGCTGGAGTAAGTCCCCACAACAACAGACATTGCAGTAAGACACATACTGAAATCAGATTTTGTTCTGAAATATAGCCTGAATTTTTTATTAAGTTACTATTACTATTATTATTATTATATATATATATATTTGCAGATTGGAGAGTATTGTTAGCAGCAACCAGTGAAACAATTCATTTAGTTTCTATCTATATTCAGATATATGTTTTTTTTTTTTTTTTTTTAATCAAAGTGAAATTTTATCATAATTGACAAATACTCATGAAAGCACTTTCCAGAAATAAGCATTTTTAGTAGAAAATAAATAAATAAATAAAAAGTCTTCTTGTAGTGAGTCTTATTGGAAAATACCTACCCTACTCCTTTCCTCAAGTAAACCCCACAGTAAAGACACCTTCACAAGTTTAATTTGGTGGTGTAATTTTAAAATACTTGTAGCAGCACTTTTTATGTCTTTCAGAGATACACCTATACATGGACTTCCACATTTATGCTCCTCAGTTGCCTAGTTGTTTTCTTCCAAGAGGTGACTAAGAGTTTAAGAACACAACAGGCTGAGTACGTATCATCAGCAAAACAGTCAGACTGGACATATGATGTTCACATTACTGATTCAGGTTGTAGGTTAGAAGGCAGAAGGGAAGTTTCTCATTTTTGAATAAACTATTTATTTTATGACTCATATTTCCCCACCAGATATTTGACTATGGCACAAGTGTAAAGATCCAAGTCAAACCAAGGATATGAAATGATCTGCAGAGAGATCCATCTCCACCCCAGCTCTCCTAGCTGCCCTCTACCCAGCCCTGACTTGTAATACCCCCTCTCCTGTTTTACAGTGGAAGTTCAGACAGATTTGCATGGACAATACGGTTCATTTGTACAGTCTGTAGCTGATGACATACATAAATTTCAAACTTGCCTTAAGGGAGGCAACCAACTTGTGGATGAAAAAAGGAAGAGCAGAGAGAAAAAGGAAACTCTACTCTTCCAGGTTGGAAGAAAAGTGATGGGCTACTCAAATTAGCCTCCTCCTCTGGACACCCTCTCCAAGGCAGGAGGTGGTGAAAATGAGCAGGGTGGCAATGATGAAAAAATCTTTTTTTCTTGCTTTCTCATTAGGCCAATTATACTTTTTATCAAGATTTGCTCATTTTCTCCTTTGGCAGCTGCTCTTTGTGACAATATTGGTGCTGGTGGGAACATGCCCTTCTGGGTACAGGTGTTGCACAGTAATTGATCATTACATTTTGGAATGCATCTTATTGATAATATTTATTTAAAATGAGTATTATCCTTTTCCTACTAAGCTATGCTTGTTTTAATTTGAAGCTACAGGGTGAAGGGTGAATGGATTTATGCATGTAAGTATAGACTAATAGCTACAAAGCAAAAAGGTGAGGAAGAAGATGAAGAACTTGATCATTTAAACTTCAAAGGTGATGGCTTTGCAGAAGAAACTAGAGAAAAGGCCAGATCTACCAATGCAACGTGGTGAGGATAATATCACTTGCGATGCCATGGTGAAGACACTGCCGCAGCAGTTTAAGGGTTGGTCAATGACAGTTTACTAGGTTGCAGATGAAAGCCAGGTTACAGGTGGAGTGTCCTTAGCATTGCAAGGCTTAGAGCAACTAAGGCACTATGAAACATTTTGTGTTCTAGTTTTTTTCTAATTTCTAACTTTTCTCATGCCAAGGAATACAATAGAGAGACACAGCCATGCTAAGAACTGGCAGGACTGATTTGCTGACACAAGTGAAGCATTAAACTTGAAACATTTTGGCTACTGAGAAGGACAGGAAGGTACAAGTGTTCTGTTTCATTTCTGTAAAGGAAGAGATGGGAGAGTGGAGAAGGGGATCTTTAATATTGTAGAAATTAGGGACATTGTGCCTAAATTTGCTGGGCTTAGCTAAAGGCAGTGCAAATAGACACATTTCACAAAACTTCAATAGGTTACTGAAGAACATTTGACAAGTAGGGTGGCCAAAGAACTGAATTTTCCATAGAAGATGACTTCCTCTCTCCTTTCAGTATAAAGAAAATCAAATTACTAAATTTCTAAAACTGGCAATGTAGTTAAATGCCCAACTTTACTTGAGATAATCCCACACCTTTTAAAGCTGGGAAACTGAGTCAAAGTGCAAACAAATGATTCATACAGAATCACACAAAAAGCTTTTTTTTTTTTTTTCTAGTCTGCTAGACCAGCAGATAAGAATTAGAACTTCCCAAATGTTAGGACATGTAAAACATGCTGAGGAAGCCTCCCATCCTCTTTGCATATCTGTACATTTGGTGTTGTGGAGGCTCCTAGTACAGGACATGGTATGCAGAAGAAATATTAGCTTTTACAAAAGCTCATCTGATTATTTTTTTATTATTATTATTATTTGCAGTATATCTCTCCACACTAACAATACCCATCAAAAGAAAAAAAAATCATATTAATTTCTTTACTCTTTCTCAAGTATCTTCTAGTTTAAAATAAGCCTTTCCTTCACCACCCAAATTTGTTAGAACACGTATGAACTTTTCCTTAGTCCAACAGTCCTTCATGCTCACAGTCACCAGATGATTGAGAGCATAGCTAGATAACAGAGATTAGCCTTTGAGGTGTTGATTGTTATTATAGGGAAACATGCACATGGAGTCACCTGAAAGTTCTGTAAGATGATGAGTTATGAAACAGGTCCTAAAAGAGCAACATCCATCTTCCAGTGAGTTTTCTTTTAACATGAGGCCTGTTAAGGCTTCTGATCCCATTGGCCTCTCAGTTTTCCTGCTCTGGAAATAGTAGGTAAACTGTGCAAAGACCTGTCACTTGATTATGTTAACATGCAGCTAACACCTCTGGTCTTTGAATAACAGAAGTTGAATGCATGGTTGTTTTTGTTTGTTTGTTTGTTTGTTTGTTGTTGTTGTTGTTTGCTTTGTGGTTGTTGTTATTTTTTTTAATAAAAGTAAAAATTATTGTTAGTGTTATTTTTTGAAAGCATAGGAAAATCAAGTGTTACAGAGGAGAAAAGTTGAGGAAGTGTCTCAGGGGATCTGGGGACTTTTCAAGCCTAAATATACTGTTTCTTTGTGTTCTGTGTGTTTTGTTGTTTTTGTTTTGTTGTTGTTGTCATTTTTCCCCGTAAAGACAAGATTTTGTGGTTTATATTTATTTACTAAAATGTTTTTAGGTATTCACTTGCGTCACACTTCTGTGCTGACCCACAATGGGTCCAAGTCTCCTTTTCTCTCCATCTCACATTGCCATTTCTACTGTTGCATACTGTGAGCATAATGCTGTCTTTCTGATTTGATAATGTTTCCCCCATTGTACCCCAGATGTCCATTGCAGGATCAGGGTTTGTGTTAGTTTCCCTCTCAGTTTATATCTGTATACTTTCGCTTAGCTCTTGGGAGCTCTGTGGGGCCATTTGTGAAATGAAGATCATTATAGGCAGAATACATTCTAATACGCAAACTACAGTTCTGCTTATAGATAGTGAATTTGTTCTGCTTAATACAAAAAAAAAAAAAAAAAAAAAAAAAAAAAAAAAAAAAAAAAAAAAAAAAACTTTATGAAAGGAAGATCTCACCACACTTTCCCTTAATTTGGAGCTGCAACAATAACTTCCATGCTGTGCAGAAATGTACAAGGAGGGTTAAGTCAGTTTTAAAAGAGTATCAGTTGGGTGAAAATATGTTTGACCTTCACAGGGTTCTTCAGTCATTCTTCAGCTTGAGTGGCTGAGTGAAGAGTGTGTCATTCTGTCATATAAAAAAATAAAAAAAGAAAGAAAGAAAGAAAGAAAGAAAGAAAGAAAGAAAGAAAGAAAGAAAGAAAGAAAGAAAGAAAGAAAGAAAGAAAGAAAGAGAGAGAAATTTTAAAAATTAATCCTGTCTACCCCTGAAAGCCTTAGTTTTCATTGGCATCTATCTGACATAAATAATATTTGGTTGGGCTTTCATTGCTATTTTTATTTAAATGTTATGGTGTATGCCAGCAAGCAGCAAGGTCCATTTTAATAGCACAGTGAATTCCCACAGTTCCGTTAAATATAATCAGATAAGAGGAAGTTGAACTTAAACCTTCTGTTGCAGTCAAAGAAGTAAATTTCATAACCCAAGACTATATCTCAATTTATAATTTCTAATTATAGAAATCTACTCAAGGACACATTAAAAACATGATTTTAAATCCATTTAAAAACAAAAACAAACAAACAAAAACCACAAACATACATACAAACAAACAAAAAATACAAAAAATACAGAAGAACAAAAATGTAGAAAAAGTATTCAGACAGTGAGGTTTAAGAAATTAAATATGGTCAAGATACAAAGCAGCACATTTACTTGAGATTCATATGAGGCAAAATAATTCCCCAGAGAAATTTCCATTTTTCTTCAATGTTACATTACCTTTTGACAGTGATCTTGCATTTCTGTAAAAGGCTGTTGGCCAAGTTGATCTAGGTGTTGTTGTACAGATCACAGAAAAAGATTGGAAGCACAGGGATTTCCAAGGAAAAACATATGTGAGGAAAATGATGTGTCCCTTGTGCTGTATTTATGGTTTGAATTCTAAAGCCTATAACTCTTTTATCAAATTTGATTTGGCAGGTTATGCAGAGTGTACAAATACTGCCAAATGATAGACATTCCCTATAAGGCACATGGTAAAATCTCTCAGAGAACAATTCAGAAGAAGAACCTGAAATTTGTATTTTCAGTCACCTTCTGGATGAAGCTGTATGTAAAGTATCTTATAGGAAACAACAACCTAACTTGTATTTTAAAGATAAATGTTTAAAAACAGTCACATGTACAACCATTCCTGTCTTCTTGTGTTTCTGCTTTCTTTAACCTATTTAATATATAAACTCATGAAAGGAAAAAAATCCAGTGCCTGGTTCAATATTGGGCATCTAGTTTCCTCAATCATATAAAGACCCTCCTCTTCACCTGTTTGTCTGCACTCTTACCATGCTGCTCCACTGTGGCTGGAGCACCTCTCACACAGTACAAAGGACATATTGTCACAGCCCAAAAAGGACAATACCACCTGTGGCTTTGAAGTATGCTCAGGCTGCCCATTGTCATCATTCTTCGCTCCATGGAGCTCCTGAGAGCTGATGGGATCATAACTGGAGGTTCTGGAGGTTGCACAGCTGTGACCCATTCTTTTTTTTCTGGTAGGCTTCAGATTACATTCCCAATGGTTTAAAAATTTCTTTAATGCATGTAGTAGGAAAGTAAAAAGCCAAGATAACACAATAGATTGTATTCTCTTTGTAATTGCTGAACCCTGTTTTGACATCAAATGAACCACTGTGCAATGTTTGTGGTCTGTTTTTTAAAATTCACACCTTAATGATTTTTAGGGCAGTCAGACTGAAATAACATAGTATATGTAAATATATTGTTATTCTATTACATTGGCTTAAACACTCATGCTGTGTTTAAGATCACTTTTTGTTGTTGTTTTTTGCTTTGGTTTGGTTTGGTTTCTCATTTTTAATGAATAGGTGGTTTTTGAGAACTATTTTCATGAGAAAGAAAAAGAGGAAGGAAGCAAAATATTTTTAAGACCTGCTTGAAGACATCCTGACTTAATAATGATATACACTGTAGAAAGAACAACAGTGAGATGGGTGCAAAATGCCACAAACCCAGCTAATTAAAAATGAGGTTATTAGTTTTTACTTACACTGCAGTTAGAGATACTGATATAGAGAGCCTGAGTGAAAGCACATTTTATATTGTAGTAAGAATTGCATTTTATGTGGCTTTCTATTTTAACGGGTGCTTCTAATTAGAGAGGTGAAAATTTCAATTATGAGTTAAAATGTAGTCACTGTGGCTTTTCTCTCTCTCCCTCTCTCCTTCTATTTATTTATATATTTATTTTTTATTGGGGGGAAGGGAGGGTGGGTATAGACTTTTCACCAAGTTCGGTATTCCAACAGAAACAACACTATCAACTAGTGTTTCACCATACAAGGCAGCTGCCCAGATACCCAAGAAATGTGGGAATGTCTGACATTTATGTATTTTGTTTTCCAGAGCAATCAATAGAAATTATTCACTTTTGAAAATGTAGATACAAATATCATTCTCACTGTGATACCAATGGTTTTCCAGTAAATTTATCACAGAATCACAGAATTTCTAGGTTGGAAGAGACCTCAAGATCATCGAGTCCAACCTCTGACCTAACATTAACAGTCCCCTCTAAACCATATCCCTAAGCTCTACATCTAAACGTCTTTTAAAGACTTCCACGGATGGTGACTCCACCACTTCCCTGGGCAGCCTGTTCCAGTGCCTAACAACCCTTTTGGTAAAGAAGTTCTTCCTAATATCCAACCTAAAACTCCCGTGGCGCAACTTAAGCCCATTCCCCCTCGTCCTGTCACCAGGCACATGGGAGAATAGACCAATCACCACCTCTCTACAGCCTCCTGTAAGGTACCTGCAGAGAGCAATAAGGTCACCCCTGAGCCTCCTCTTCTCTAGGCTGAACAAACCCAGCTCCCTCAGCCATTCCTCATAGGACTTGTTCTCCAGGCCCCTCACCAGCTTCGTCGCCCTTCTCTGGACCTGCTCAAGCACCTCGATGTCCTTCTTGTAGCGAGGGGCCCAAAACTGAACACAGTACTCGAGGTGCAGCCTCACTAGAGCCGAGTACAGGGGGACGATCACTTCCCTAGCCCTGCTGGCCACACTGCTTCTTATGCAAGCCAGGATGCTGTTGGCCTTCTTGGCTACCTGAGCACACTGCTGGCTCATATTCAGCCAACTGTCCACCATCACTCCCAGGTCCTTCTCCACCAGGCAGCTTGCCAACCACTCATCTCCCAGCCTGTAGCTCTGTTTGGGGTTATTGCATCCCAGGTGGAGGACCTGGCACTTGGCCTTGTTGAACTTCATGCAGTTGACCTTGGTCTATGGGTCCAACCTATCCAGATCCTCCTGCAGACCCTTCCTACCCTCAAGCAGATCAACACACGCATCTAACTTGGTGTCATCTGCAAACTTACTGAGGGTACACTCAATGCCCTCATCCAGATCATTGATGAAGATATTAAAGAGGACCGGCCCCAGCACGGAGCCCTGGGGAATGCCACTAGTGACTGGCCTCCAACTGGACTTGACTCCATTCACCAAGACTCTTTGGGCCCGGCTATCCAGCCAGTTTCTAATCCAACAAAGCGTGCGCCAGTCCAAGCCAAGAGCAGCCAGTTTCTTGAGAAGAATGCTGTGGGAAACGGTGTCAAAAGCCTTGCTGAAGTCAAGGTAGACCACATCCACAGCCTTTCCCTCATCCACCCAGCGCGTCACTTTGTCATAGAAGGAGATCAGGTTCATCAAGCAGGATGCCTTTCCTAAACCCATGCTGGCTGGGCCTGATCGCCTGCTTGCCCTGCAAGTGCTGCGTGATGACACTCAAGATAATCTGCTCCATGAGCTTCCCTGGCACTGAGGTCAAACTGACAGGCCTGTAGTTTCCTGGGTCTGCCCTCCGGCCCTTCTTGTAGACAGGCGTCACGTTTGCTAGCCGCCAGTCAACTGGGACCTCCCTTGATAACCAGGACTGTTGATAAATGATGGTAAGCGGCTTGGCCAACTCCTCTGCCAGTTCTCTCAGTACCCTTGGGTGGATCCCATCTGGCCCCATCGACTTGTGCCGTACAAGTGCTGTACCAGGTCACCAAACATTTCTTCATGGATAGTGAGTGCCACATCCTGCTCCCCATCCCCTTCCACCAGCTCAGGTATCCAGAGATCAACCAGTATTGCCGCTAAAGACTGAGGTGAAGAAGGCATTAAGCACCTCCACCTTTTCCTCATCTCTTGTAACTAAGTTTCCCCCTGCATCCAGTAAAGGATGGAGATTTATGGACAGATTTCAAAGCTCCTATGTAAAGATTAATAATAATAATAATAATTAATAATAAAAACTCCTTTTTAAAAGTATACAGCATGATAAATACTTTCAGTGATCTCGCTGTTACTTCTTAAATAACTGCTCAGACTTTTGAACAAGTTCATAATAAGTCATAAGTACTGATACATGAGTCTCTACATCAGAAGTACTTTGCTGAGTCTGGTTTTTAGCCGGGAAATTCTTGTATAAAATCATGAGTGAAATCCTCCTGTCACTCAAGTCACTGACTGATTTAAAGTTTTTAATTATTTTTTTTTTTTAGATTTTACTAAGCATTTTGTTGATCCGTGAAGCTTTGATCATCACCAGGACATCAGTCCTGTCATATTTATAATAAGATGAAACAATATGAAGAGTATTTTTTTTAATGTTTCTTTGAAATATCTTTAGCTGAAACAATAGTTTTCACTATTTGAAGGAAGAAGGTCTCTAGAACCACAAAGGAAGTTTTAAAAAAAAGTAACCAAAGATATCTGGGACTACTCTAAAAGAAAAACAAAACAAAACAAACAAACAAAATTCATCCCATATGTGTATATATATATATATATATATATATACATATATTCAACAGAACAAAATCTATAAATTACATTTTTTTTTTCTCCTATAATTTATTTATCCATCCACATCTGTGCTGGGCAATAATAATAGCCCATTTTCTTTGCTCTTATAGCAAGATATAAGCTAAAAATTAACTCTAATATAAAGAACAATTTAAGGAGCCTAACCTTTTGTCTAAAGACAAAGTAACTTTACCTGTGCATCAAATCATGCTGAGAGAGTCCTGATTCACATCTCCAACATAAGGAATCATTTGGTGAGTTTGCAAATGCATACTGTCTTTGAGTTGTATTTCCTGGTTATTTATAGGTATATATTATTTTCAAATTGAAATCTTTTTTTATGGAGAAGCATGCAGGAGACAAGTGAGGGATTATTTCCCATCAACCAGAACTGTCAGACAACAGAGTGAAGACAGTCTTTAGACTAAATTGAGGATAAAGCTATGGTGATATTCCTCAGAGTGAAACACATAAGATCTTCTTCTTCTTTTGGTATTCGACCAAATTAAGTGCAGTCCGTTCCAACGAATGTAATGACTATGACCATACTTCTAAGCTTAACAATGCCAGAAAATATTCCTGGGCTCTGGAATGTAACTGCCTATGAATTAAAATTGTTAGAGTTGTCTCTAGCACAGTTTTGGCTCTGCTTAGCCATCACATCCTCAGACAATTTCTGGGAACAGTTGAAGAGAAGACATGGGCCAAAGACAATTCTCAACAGGCAGTTTGGATGTGGCCACCCAGTTTTGGAAGTTAAAAGAAATTCCCTATAAAGAGGTAGACCGATCTATGCCAGTTGGCTTCTGCATCCAAAACCAGTTCTGAGCATGTATAATTTACTAGTGTAGATGTAGCTTTTGTTTCCACATTGTATATTAAATAATATCACAGAGCACAACATGAACATGATATAAAAAGTAAATTAAAATCGGAATGAGAAGTTCAATTAAACCAAGAACACTTTCTCCAGATTTTTGGTTTATAGCAGATTTAAGGGGTGAAGCACTGCCTACTTGCATCCATTTTGGCTCAGGAAATATTTCAGAATTAAGAACTTAATTGTGAATTACAAAACACAGCTCCATCCCAACTCTAATTAGCAGAGGCTCAGCAAGTTTAGGAAAAACTCTGTAAAATCTGTCAATTGCTCACCACACAAAACACATACATACACATACACACATAATTCAATGAAAATAAACAATATGTAATACTTTGAAAAGGTCACTCAGTCTTTCTGGTGCAGACACTTAGCTCCCTTTGTGACCAGATTCACAAAGAGCAGTCTTTCTAACTTCAGACATTTAAAAAGCTAACCTTTATGCTTTAGATTCCCCTCATATCTATTGACACACTCTCTTGTGCTGAAGGTTTTGCTCCTCAGGAAAATATCTCCCACTCCCTCCCACCTACCATGCTAATCTTGACACAAACATTAGAACCTTCATCTTTAGTTTAACATTTCAAATGGGAATTTCTAACCATCTACTAGAAAAAAAAAAAAAAAAAAAAAAAAAGAAAGGCAGTGAAGTGAGAGGGGGAAAATATCCTTGGGTCTCTAAGCAGAGCTAAAGCACAGAAGCCTATCTGCATATGGGAGCATTCAAACATATTTATCAGCCTAAGCACCTGGGCAGAGAAGAATCTGGCTTCCCCCTGGTGGAACACCAACTACAATGCTGAGCTTCTGTATTTCTGGATGTTGGCACAGTAAGTCAATTTAAGCCAACTGCTTAAGCTGAGGAGATGCAAAGTCTCTTGGTTTTAGTCTAATGAAAAGGAGAAGGTAAAACAGTACAGTGGTGCTAAGTGGTCCTAAGAAGAAAATTTGGAGTGTATTTATCTGCTTAATACAGATACCTGTATTTATATCTTTATCAATCTGCTTTAAATCCTTTAAAGCCAACAGAAACAAAGTAGTACTTTGAGGGTGACTCAATCTAAAGCAGCCCAGAAAGTTAGTTCCCTGATTTCCTCTTCTTCTCCTCTGACTATGAGGGGAACCCTGTGTGACTGCAAATTTCTGCACTGCTGGACCTTGTCGGTATGGTGAGGTGAGCCTCACCCTGGTCCTCCTGAAGGGTAGCTCTTATGTATCATCTTTCAAATTGTACCAGGATATATTAGCAACTGTTCTTCAGGTGTTTGTGTGCAATAGTTCTGAGATTTAAATCAGAGCAAGACTTCCTGAATAGTGTTGAAAAGGCAATATTCTGGCCCATAGCTCATTCTACCCAAAGTTAATAGAAGGAAGTGGAATAAAGATACACTTTATATTACTTCAGGGATCATTGTCTTCTACTGCATTAGGGAAGCAGAATCTGTCTAGATTCATTTTGGAGTCTGGGGCTGGTTCATCTTTTAGAGAACACTTCTTGTCTTCATGGAGAAGGGTTATTTCAGCAGGGTATTTTTTTCCTAAAACTGCTAAGAATATGCTTGACAATAGTTGTTCTCCCATTAGGAGTACTTTTAATTTTCCTACACAAAATAAATGTGAAGCAAAAAATTGACATCATTATTGTTGTAATCTTTCTATTTTATTTTAATTAATGTTTGCTTTGAAATTGTACACTTTTTTTTATGAAGTTTATTTTTTAAGACCTTGCTTTTTCCTTATCTATTTAATGAAGTTCACTATATAATAAGAAAATGTGACTCTTGGTGATAAAACTGATTTAAAAGTAAATTATTTTGTTATGAAAATCTATTAAAAAGGACATGAATATTGACACAAAATACCAATATAAGTCCTGCAAAATGGATACCACCTCAGAACTTTTTTTTTGTTTGTTTGTTTTCTTTTCTTTTGTTTAGTTTAGTTTTGTTTGTTTTCTGGTAGTGACGATTTCTTTATTTTGTTTTGTTTACTTTTGTTTTCAACAGCTTCTTTTTCTTTTTGTTTTAGTTTCAAAATGAAACAAAGGATGATGAAATGAATTTAAAAATAAATTAGAAAAGGCTCTTTGTGTATGAAACTTCACCTATTTATTTTTCTGTTTTACCTGTTTTACCTTCAACACTCCAGTTCAATACAAATACAGACTTGGGAAGCTTCTGTAGGCCATGAATTAACATCACCAGTATGATATACAAATTCCTTT
The DNA here is from genome assembly GCF_047663525.1 of Anas platyrhynchos. Lineage (NCBI taxonomy): Eukaryota > Metazoa > Chordata > Aves > Anseriformes > Anatidae > Anas > Anas platyrhynchos. Next base: position 5,694,527 of record NC_092621.1, on the reverse strand, counting down.
GCTGAGGAGAAAAGAAGGCTGATCGTTAAGAAGTCTCCTCCTAACAGAGCTGCAAATGAAAATACCTGACAACCACAGATGAAAGCAGTTGTTCCTTCTTTCTGGAGCTGCACTGAGCCATGTCAGCAGAACCACAGGAAATTCTGCAGTTTCCAAAGTGGAATCAAGGTTTAGACCAACAGGATTTGAACAACTGTAACCCATTTCATTCTTATATGGTTCTTCCCTGGTTTCTTTCTGAGAAACTTTTAGCACAGGGGAAGAAAAAGCAAAGGTTTTTTTTCAGTCTCCTTACTTATACTGAAATCTGGGGAATTGCCTAAGTTTCATCCTTTCCTTTTCAATAGCTCTGTCGTATAGCAGTATCATATATTGCCAATGCAGAGTCTCTGCTTGAGATAATGCCTTCACAGAGTAAAGGAAAAGGGAACATCACTTGAGGTCACACACACATATCACAACTACTACATCCTTCAGAACCAACCTGTTCATTGCATATCTCCTGTTCAAGCACTGATTCATCCCGAACCTGCTTAGCTGATGAAATCTGACAGCATCACAGCTTGAGCTGGACCAACCTATTTAGCTTATGAGATCTGACAGGATCACAGCTGGAAGTGCCCCAGGAGATCTGATGGGATCACAGCTTGAGAATGTTTAGCTATAGACAGAGCATACAAAAATTGATCCAAAAATCTGCATAAAATTCAAATCACATCCTGAAATGAAACCTTCCCCTTAGTTTCAAGGGGAAAAAGTAGTTTTTGTTAGAATTATTTTTAGGATTTATTAGAACTCTCTCTCTGTTTAATATCTGCAACCTAATCTAGCAAACCTAAAGGCACGAGGAAGCACAAAGATTAGTGATAGTTTAACCAGCTTTCAGACTTTTATTTTCCAATTGTTTGTTAGCCACTTGTGAGATCAAACTCTCCATTGCCAAAAACAAACAAACAAAAACCACAAACAAACAAACAAACAAAACAGGTAAATCTCATCTCAACCAAGCTTTGGTAGTAAGAGCAAATGTAACTACCAACGCTTTTTGTCTCAGACAGTGATTCTATCTCTTTTTTAATTAGTATTATTATAAGTATATGAAAGATACCTGATGTAGCAATATACAGGCAAGCAAGTTTTGATGCTTTCTATAATCTAATTTTTTGGAAGCAACTTTAGCTCACTTACAACATGATTATGAGGATCTGCAAGGTGATTTTTTGAATGTGACTTATTGAATAATTCTACATGTTTGTTTTGGAGTCCATAAACACTATTCCTTCCCCCCTTCTTTATGCTTCCTGATACTGGGAAATTAGGTGATAAGAGATTTGAGTATATTAATGTTAGCTTGCAGGTAGAAACAGGAGCGGTTCTAAACTGAAAAAGAAAAACCACAAACAAACACTTTCTGTAAGCAGATATAAGTAAAATTATAACAAACAAACAAAGTTAAAAAGTAAAATTGTTATTTAGACCCTTATTAAATTGATGACTAATGAATGCATTTGGATTTATTAGAATTTTGGGTGTTCACTTGAGGAAGTTTTATTCCTCTTCTTCACCATATTTCTTTATTTCATTGCAAGAGTGCCTAAAGATCTCCATCAAAAATTGGACCTATTGAGCTAGGGACTGTACCAAGTGAACAAGAAGAATGTACCTGACTTGGAGACGGATCAGCTACTGTGCTTTCTATTTAGGTTAAATTAATTCAGAAAGATCTTTTTCAGGATATCAAATGAATTTTCTTGATTTCATTAAAGTTTCAGACTATGTTGCTTCATCAGTTACAAACAGGAATGCATGATGTCTTCTTGAAGAATCTGCATTAAGAAGAAATTGTTTGGGGGAATTTGTCTCACATGGAAAACATGATCTATGGAAGTGCTGAATAGCTTGTCAATAGCAACTAAAAAAATATCTTCAGATTAAATTGTTTTCTACCATTAACTAAAATACCTCCTCAGCACTAGAAACTCAGTTCATGGAAATCAGGTCACAAAGACTTTCCTTGTCCATTTATCTAAAGCAATGTTCTTCAGCCTTTTCAGGTTACTGACCCGCCTTATTCAAGTAAAAATTTTCTCTGACCCTCTTACATTAACTATGAAAATAGCAGTACATAATGTATTTATCATAACAATGATATGCCTGTATAATTTAGTTGTGTGCATCTTTCAAGAGGTTGATGGAGAACACTTGACCTTGAAGAGGAAGGGTGAGCATAGAAGAAAGAGTTTCATTGCCTTTGCTGATAGAAAAATAAAAATAAAAATAACTGCCTCATTGCCCGTCTTACACAATCATTGTGTCACAGCCTAGAACACAGGAAGCAACCCAAGACCATCAGTAAGTATTACACAGTATTACATACTAAGTTGTATGGGAAATGTTTTTACTGTCCAATGACATGTTTGGAAAAAAAATATATATATATATCTTTCAATCTTGACAAAAAGGTTATTTTCCTTTCCAAAACAGAAAGACTTTCTAATAAACAGAGATTTTCATTACAACATTGTCAGAATAGAATGTCAGTGTTTGTAATGAACTCTAATTAGTGAGTTAAACCTATCAGTGTCTGAACTACATTTTTTATTATTTTTTTTTTTTAAGCCACGTTGTGAAAAAAGAGAAAAAGAATATAATAAATGAAGTTAAGACATGGAGAACATCCGCTGGTGATTAGATCAGTTTACAGGAACCAAGAGAAGAGCAGATAGAAACTTAACAGAGTCCTAAAACCTGCACTTCCCCAACCCTGTACATTGTGAATTGTTTCAGTTGATCATTAAAGATTACCAGGCCTGTCGCATTCTTGCCTTGTCTACCACGTATAGTATTTGGAACATAATTGTGTTTGAATGTTGTATGAAGTCCATCAAACTTATTGATTCCTTCTTTCTATACCTAGCTTTTCTATACAATTGTTCTCTCTTTATGGGGAGAAACAAGCTGGATGTGGATTTCCTCTTTCCACAAACAAGAAAGAGGTTCATAGTTTGGTATGGGCTGTAGCATTTAGACTTCTGTAGTGGCACAAGCAGGTTGTAGAATGGTCTTCAATTTACATACAACCAGTGAAAAAGGTAGTCAGCTAGATTTCCAGAAACAAAACACAAACTTTGCAGAACGATTATTTAGAGGGCTACAGATATTTAGGAGTTGATTTACGTTTTCTAGCTTAGACATTCATAATGTAGGTGTTGATGTCTCTTTTAAACTCCCTAGGCTCTTTTGAGGTGTGATGCATGTCAGCTAATGTACACAGCCAAAGCAGGTCAGATGAATTGTTTCCTGAAAGTATTCAGCACCCCGGTTAATAGCAAGAAGTGACTGCAGAGCCTGGGGTGACTTGCTTAGGCATACAAGTTTGGCGTGTCTGAACGTAGATGAGGTGTATCCCAGAGTGGGATATCTATTAGAAAACATGTTTAAATTCCCAGATGGGCTACAGAACACCAGAGAAAACAGCACCCGCAGAAACAAAAGTGGTCGGATTTCATCCTTCTTCATGCCTTGAATGTGAACAAAAGCTTCTAAGTGGCCAGAATGGAGGTGGTCTGAGCACTGCTTCTACAGAAGCTGTGTGAGTTCTTGAAGTGTATTGTTTGAAAAATGATGGTGCATAAGTTAGTGAGGCTCCAGGGCAGTATCTTACCTAGTGTTAGCATAGCTGACATGCTGACAGTTTATATGGAATTTATGTGCCCATTTACTCTGCTTTTTATGGGAAAACATGTTGTTACCTTACAGCTGCCACATCACATGCTACTTATCCTGCCTCAGAGCTACAGAGCACCTTCCTCAAGGAAATATACATACATCAAAAGGTTATGTATTTTTTAACAACATTGTAAAGGGGAAATAATAAAATATGCATTATAGGCTGTGCTAGCAGCTTTTAATTTTTCTATATAATTTATTTATCAGATTTAACTTATTCTATAACAATTTGCATTTGTTCTATTCCTTCTTGTTCACAAATTTGAAGTGAGATAAAGAAGATGGCAGTAAGGAAGCATTTTCAGTAGGAAAAAGGAACAAGATGAGAATTTGTTAAGGTTCTACTATACTACTGAAATAACAATATCTGTCCTGGGTGGTAAAGGATGTTTAACAATGAGAGCAAGGATGTTTTTCTATGAGTGTATATCAGATGGTAGTTCGGATAGAAGAAGACTTAGTGACAGGAGTTGTAATCCAATCTTCCAATTCCAAAAAAAATGCCCCAAAACAACAACAAAAGCAACAACAATAACAAAAGAAAAAGAAAATAATCCTACTACCATTATTACTTTCTATAAAATTCTCTTACCAAAATCCTTCCTCATTCACCCAATCCCCCATGTTTCTGCATAGACATATTCTATTTTCTGATTTGAGTAAAGGAATGAATAGATTCCTGAATACCAGGTTGTTACTTCTTGAAAAAGTTTTTTTTTTTTTTTATACTCCTGATGTGATGCTTTAAAACTGGTTTCAGTAATGATGTGCGTAATTACGTCTTACCAATCCTAGCATGAAGAATAGCCAAAAAAAGGCCATTGCTGATATGTTATTCCATTCCATTGAACTGATGCTGGTTTAATTAGAACAGCTGATTTTATTTAATTTAACCCCAGCGTAACCTTTATGTTCTGCCAGGGGGTGAACCAGAATCTAATTTACCTGAGACTCAGCAATGAAAATACATCCTCTTTTCTCTTTCATAGCTCCAAAGGCTGAAAAACCAACAGCAAATTTTATTTTTTAATGTACAATGATTGGAAAATCATCTTCCAATACAGATGAAACTCAAAACTCAGAATTTCCAATGTCTGTGCCAGCTATAGGTACAAAAGTGTTTTATATGAGAATTGCTCAACAGAGCTTCCCAGCAGGTTCCCTTTCATTTTCTCTGCCTTTACAAGAATGCAAAGTTATGTTAGTGATTACATCTTCAGAGTGAGAAAAAGCAAAGGTATAAAGCTGAATTACATATTTGGGTTTTAAAGTGGCAGTAGTTGCAATCTACCTGAAACAGTGTATTGAGGCTGCTTTCTCAATAACAACACTGGGCTTATCTGGAGGAAATGGCCAGTGGTGTGCTTCAGCCTGAGTTTCTGATTCTGACAGTGGAGAAAGGCTACTCAATCTGTAATTCCCAGGACCAAAGAAAGATGCGTTTTCATCACAGATGACAAATGCTGAGAGTGAAGTTTATATGGAAATTAAGTAATCTGGTTGTTGGGGTCCCTCTAAATCAGAGACAGTTGGGAAAGAAGAATACTTTTTAGATTGGGCCCATGAAACTCATTGAATTAAGACCTTGGGGAAACCTTGGTGAAGTTTCTGAAGAGAACTCACATGAAATCTTGAATGCATTTGTGGAGCAGAGGGTAAGGACAAAAAAAAAGAGCAAGGACAGGTAAAACAGATATTACTACTGGTAGTATCATGACCCCCCTAAAGAAATAACAATAATAACAATAATTAAACAAAATAACAAAACCAGAAAACAACAACAAAAACACATTAAACTGTGATTTTAACTTGCCTTCAAATGTCTGAGCTCCTTTGCCTGCCAAGTGTGGCCAGTTCCCTTCAGTGTGCTGAAAAGGATGACCCTCCACCTCTGTCTTTTTTCCCAATTTACAGACTTTCTTCCTAGCTGCTTAATGATACAAGGACTTTTCTTCATCCCAGGACTCAAGTAATGAAGTGCTACTGATGTTTGTCCCCCAGGTCAGAAATTCATTATGAATCCCAATGAATTTTGCCATCCAGCCTCTAGTCAGCTATTAATTACACACCCCTTCCCTTCACAACAGCTCCTGCTTTAGCAATGTCCTGACATCCATTTTACAGATGGTGCTTAAGTACAGAGAGATTAAATGTCTTATCTCAAGCCAAAAGTTGAGCGTATGTGTGACACAATTCTGCCCAGCCAACAGGTCCTAAGATTTGTCATCCCTTTCCTTACACCAGTGTCCATTAGTACTCTGCTAACCAATAGGCCAGGAAAGATAAATCAAAAAGCCAGTCACATCTTGTCACATCCTTTTCTGCACCTTGGCAGAGACCCAGAGCAGTATCTGTCTTGAAAGCAAGAAAAAGCACCGAAGAAACACCCTGTTGAACTCAAACCAGGTGCAAAGCTCTTCAGTTACTTGTGGAAACCTTCTGGGAGGTCCCACAAGGAGAAGAAAAAAGTAATGAGAAACCAAGAAGCTACTGCCAACAAAGAAATCTTGAGCTACCACAGAAGAGGATTTGTACTGCTCTTCAAGAGATATGTTTGGTCTAAGTGTTAGAAAAGGGCCTGGTCCTTTTGTAAACATAATTCTTTACCATTTTAGTTTTATTTATTTTCCTGAGAAAACAAATCGCATAAGGACAAAAAGCTTCTTCATTGTGTAAATGTTCATTTTATTTACATCATTGGAAATTATAACACTTAGCAAAACTCAGCAGAGACACCAAAGGAACAGACAGCAATTCTAGGAAAGTGGAAGGTTCAATGAGAAGGGGAAGGCTGAGGCTTTACTGGTGATAAGATCACTGACAAATGAAGTAATGATAAAGTAGCTTGGTTTAAAATTTGGTTAATGTAATTTTTTTTATTAAGCTATGGAATAAAACAATAGTGTTTCTAATTAACATGTACCCAAAGCTACCAAAGTTAAACAAAGATATTTTTGAGAAGGGCATGAAAAAAGTTGTCATACATAAAATTTCCCAAGGCGTTTTTAACTCCTTCAAACTCTTGGATGGACTTGTAACTTTCCAGATAGTTAAATCTTCATTTTAAGATTATGGTCTGAACCTTCAAAAATGAATAGTAATTTGAAAAATCTCATTTTATCTGTTGTCTTTATTCCCATGTGCTGAAAATTTGAATCATTTAAGCAGGCTTGAGTATCTGGAAATTTAAGCAGCCAAAATCGGTAGCACATTTTCAAAATTTACGTCTAAGGTTGCTTATGCTTTTAGCAAAAGAAATGAATGCATTTCATTCTAGCTTTTACTGAAAACTGAATTTATTCTTTACTTGGAAGCCGTGACAACTTTTCTGTTTCCTAAGTCTTATAATTTCCTTGTATTTGTCTGTCAGGCTGCTACTCATTAAATTAATTCTCCAAGCTATTTGAGGTGGGTTTGGCTTTTCTTACCTACTGTACTCTTGCTGTACCACTGTAGAGGAAGTGTGACTTGTAAATAGAATGCTTAGATGCAAATAATAACAAAAACTACTACTGCTGCTAATGATGAGTGATAACATATGTATATTTTTGATTGCAACTTATGTATGAGGCTCACCCTCAAAAAAATAAAAATAAAAAGACTGAATCGTGGCTAACTTAGATTATAATTAGATAATTAGATCATTTTGTTTGCTCAAAGTAATTAGTCACTGCATGATATGCATTACTGGAACTTTTATTTCCTAGGGGAAGGAGGGGGGGAGGGGGAATAATTGTCTTAAAATTAACAAGAAATGTGCTGTTTTCAGAGTGTTTTCTCCAGTGTTTAAAGAAACTTAAAACATACAGAGTCCCTGAACACTAACAGACATTTTATGATTTGCTAGAGTCATAATGTAATATATTCTTTGTTCAATAACTTAGGAGTAAGCAATCAATATACGGACACTACGGGCTCCTAGCCTCAGGATTCCCCATGGGTCCTTTGACTTCTTTTGTAATGGGCTGTGTTGTTTCTAGTGCTGCAATGGCATCATTTAACTTAACGTGACACCTCCTTCACTCATCTGCTGTGAAGATGTTTGCCAGTCAAGGGAAGAAACACTAAATGGAATAAAACTAGAGGAGTTAAGATGAAAGACATTTCTCAGTGGCACAAGGAGAGTTTTGCAAGACTGCATCAAATTGCGATTTAGGGGGATGATCAACCCACAGTAGGACCAGACCTACCTTAGGGTAGGAAAAGTTATATATTTAAAATGGGTTCCAATCTAACTTACATAAAGCTCACTTCATGTTTCTGAGAGGAGACAAAACAGGCAAAAGGCCTAAGAGTTGTCTTAATCCTTCTCGGGCCTTTCCAGTCAGAGGAGCCTAGTCTAAGAGTTTAACCTCTCAGTCTCAATGTGTGGTGAGGTGATTGCATATAAAATGAAGATCGTACAGAAAGAAGAGAGAAGACCTGGCCAGAGCATGTTGCATTATAGCTATTTTTTGTTCTCTGCAGTGACGAGGGGAAAGAAGAATATATCTAAGCTGTTCTAAATCTGCTTTTGTTTTATGCTAAAACACTGGGCAAACCCATAACCGCTTCAGGCTGTATTAAGGCCTACAATACAGAAGCAGTTCTCTATTGAGAAAGCCATGGTCATTGAGAAAGGCACGAATGATCTGTTGATCTTCTCTTGCTCCATAACCTATAGTAGGAGCGAACATATGCAAAAAGAATAGGAAGCTTATTCCCTTGAAGACAGTTAATTCTTCTTTACTGCCTTCAGTCTGTAAGGAATGTTTAATATGAAGGGACTGGAGCAATTTATCAATACCAGAAGTTAAAGAACCCTGAATTGGCAGATACTCAAACAGTGAGATGATTTGGTCTGTGCAATTAATTTTTAAGTGATGGTTATGAAAGCAGTGGGACTTAGGATCAGTGATTTGCATTTCAATAAACACCAGTTCAGAAATTGTTAAGTGTTGCTGGAAAACAATTGATGGCTTAACAAAATTTATTAATTTTCAGACAAATGTTCAGTGTGGTTCCACTTTGAAATGGGGTATGGATCAATGCTCTTCTTGGCAGTGGTCAAAACTGAAATGGTTTGGTTCAGATAACTATAGAAGCTTGCATATGTGTCCAAAGCTTATCTGATAGGCTGATTCTGATTTTCCTTGGTTTTATTAAACTGTGCTATAATCATTAGTACCTCAGTACTGATTATTATATTGATACTCAGGCATTGCTATTCATTTTCATATTGGTTATCTTCTGCTGGATATCTATTAATGATTGTTGATATGAGGAAATGTTATCTGTGAAGTGAGAACATATTTAGACTCTAATCAATGTTAGGCATCTGCTTTAACCATTAAGCCAAATTTCCATAAATACAATAGTTGACCATTTTCCAGTCCACGTGTTTTCATTATATGATGTTCTTTATGGCTAAGAAATACATTAATCAATTCAGAGTTATTGTCTCTAGGTATGAAATGTTTGTCTTTTAATAGGTTGAAGATATCTCATCCATTATCCTCTTTTGTAGTTTTTTGTTTCTTAAGTTCTAATTCACTTTGACTCCCCCTGTACTCAGCTCTGGTGAGGCCGCACCTCACCAGAGTACTGTGTTCAGTTTTGGGCCCCTCGCTACAAGAAGGACATCGAGGTGCTTGAGCAGGTCCAGAGAAGGGCGACGAAGCTGGTGAGGGGCCTGGAGAACAAGTCCTACGAGGAGCGGCTGAGGGAGCTGGGCTTGTTCAGCCTGGAGAAGAGGAGGCTCAGGGGCGACCTTATTGCTCTCTGCAGGTACCTTACAGGAGGCTGTAGTGAGGTGGGTGTTGGCCCGTTCTCCCATGTGCCTGGTGACAGGACGAGGGGGAATGGGCTTAAGTTGCACCAGAGGAGTTTTAGGTTAGATGTTAGGAAGAACTTCTTTACCGAAAGGGTTGTTAGGCACTGGAACAGGCTGCCCAGGGAAGTGGTGGAGTCACCATCCCTGGGAGTCTTTAAAAGACGTTTAGATGTAGAGCTGAGAGATATGGTTTAGAGGGGACTGTTAATGTTAGGTCAGAGGTTGGACTCGATGATCTTGAGGTCTCTTCCAACCTAGAAATTCTGTGATTCTGTGTGATTCTGTGATTCTGTGACTTTTCTCAGTCTTGCAAAACTTTTCTCCAGTGACTGTGTACGACATTTGTTTTCACTGCATGTATGTACCTTTACCATGTATCAACATGACCACTTGTTTCTTCAAAATCAAAGGCTTATTCCATAGCTAAAACTCAAGAATTTCAGTTCCATTTATTTAGGATAAGCTTCTCTGCGTCTGCAATTTTCAGCTCACGTTTATGTGCCAGAAACAATTAAGTAAGCGTTTGTTTCATACATGGTACCCATAAAATCTCTAGCATCACTGAACTGCATTATTATTTCCCCCAGGAAACAATTATTAAAATAATAATAATAATAATAATAATAATAATAATAATAATAATAATAATAATAATAATAATAATAATAATAATAATAATAATAATAATAATACATTTACATTTACATTATTTGTAAGATCTCAAAGATAATTTTCCTGTACTAAGAAGAATGGAGGTATTACTGCATGAGAAGTCTGGAAAACTTTTTTTTTTAATCCAAATTCTGCAAAAAAAGAAACACTGTAGTCATGCACAAGTATAAACTGTGTAATGGTGGACTGGGGAAACATGATGTTTCTTTCATTGTCTATAGTTCTTTCTAACTAAAAAAAAGATTTTAATCATTTGGCAAATGTAAAGGTTATGTTTTCTAGAAACTTCAGGTCTTAGCATAATAAAACTTCCTAAAAAATTTGTCCACATTGCATGAAAGGAACTTCTTTCGCATATGATAAGAAGTGCTTTGAAAAAAAAAATAAATAAATAAAAGCAAGGATAATGAAAATACATAACACATGCATGCAAACATATGTGCAGAAAAATATATATGCACACTTACAATAAGTCTCTTTTAATTCAGGCATATATGTGTTTGTGTACATACATGCATACATATTCTAAAAAGTCTTGTTTATTTTTCATTTGAAATGGAGGTTTTATTTCAACACAATCAAAGTAAAACCATGTAATTATATTCATTTTCATTAAGAAAGAATTATAGATTTTATATTTGTTCTGTACTGTGAAAGTTCATGAGAATCATGTATGCTGCTACAAGATGACTTAAAGGCAGAACATAAACAAACAAAATTGGTAAACTTAAAATTACAGTTCAATTATTGTTATTACTATTATTATTTTTCCTTTAATGAATGCTATTCCAGTGACAGCTATTCAGCTTCATAGTCATATGACAACACAATCAGATCATTAGACTAGAGAGATTACTTGTTTCTCCCAAAACATTGCATTAAGGATTGTGTCCTTGAGACACAGAAGATTCCTTGGGACAGTACGGATGGATACTGCTAAGTCTTTTCTGAACTTATACAGAAGTAATATCAATATCTTTAAGGCAAAATACAGCACTGTGAGGCATCACAGTTCATTGCATCAACAATAAAAATTGCACAGGAGATGCTCTGCAGGACTTTTCATTTGACTCAAAGAAAGTTAGAGACAAAAATAAAAAAAAAAAGCAGAGAGCAGGACTAAGCAACTTATCTCAGCTGAAGTGGGACAAATGGGAAGCCTTGAGGAGCAGGGCAGTTTCATCTTTCTCATTTATATTGGGCCATCTGTCTGGTCCATCACAGCCATCACCCTGGGAGAAGTGAGACAATTTGAGTGGGACACTTTGGACATGAAAAATGGTTTCAGAAATACCTTGTTTACTTTGTGTGGAGGATTACTTTATGAACTTTACTTTAGGCAATAGTAATTGCTGTTCTGTCATAATTTATAAGAGCCTCCTATGAAAGTGGTAGATGATGAGGCCAGTTTTCTATATTTTTATATAGGTTAACTTATTTAACCTATAACTTACAACCTACTAGTAAGCCACAAAAACTGAGGCAAAGTCAGAAATCTTGTGAAAACAGTTCCAGGTTGTCAAAGAGAGATATGGAAGGTTTCATATTTTGAGATAACATCTCAGAGCAAAGGCCACAAAGAAAGTGCTTAACACAGATCCATAAAGTGTTATGATGGAGCCCAATGGGCTACATCCTATACGCATACTTATATTGCATGCAACTTCTGTTACAAGTGTGAGTACTGCTGATTTCAACATTGTTCGGTATTTCAAGTGTGGTTTATTCTCTAATAAGAGAACTTATTTGCAAACTTTTATGAGTATTAATTGATACTTTTCAATTAGGAAGTTCAGTTTGAAAACCAAGTGGGAACTACTTGCTTATCTAGGATTTTGCATTATGTTAAGGTTAAAGCCTGAAATACAATCCAGAAAGACTTGTACTTCCTCCTGACCTGTACTTTCACACAAGATTAACACATGGGCAGGAGGAAGAGAAGTGAAGAATAACTTGGCATTGGCTAGACCTGTTACAATCACATTCCTGTAAAAAACAAACAAACAAACAAACAAACAAATAAATAAATAAATAAATAAATAAAATAAAATAAAATAAAATAAAATAAAAACAGTTGCAAGTAATTTGCTACAAATAAAAAATACTGTAGCTGTTTTGAAACCATGTAACTTAGATAACGCTTCAATTCTCCTGTCACATAATTTTTAACAGGATGGAGAAGCAATCTTATTTAAAACTCCGCCTTCTGCATGGGAACTGTTTAGCTTTAAAAGTCCACCCTTTTTTTGGTGGTGCTGCCATCCTGAACGAATGAGGCAGAAGAAAATAACTGGCTTGATCGTGTCAGGCAGTGAGTAATGCTGATGTCAGACACCAGCCCCAAAAGATGCTGAAATTGTAAGTCTCAGTGGTTTTCTAGTTTGAAATGCTGAGTAGAGGGATAGTGGATTATGTAGCTGAAGAACTGCTGAAAATGGGTTGTCTTGGTTTGTCAAAATCTCCTCTGTGATGAGCCTGGAAACCACATCATGAGTCTCAAGAAAGCCATTTCTTATGCTAATTATTTCCCTCAAATGTGCATCCAATTTAATGTGTCATTTGAGTTTCAGGTACTCTGCAAATGCACAAGATTTGAATAACTGGTTGAATGTACACACCAGGCCATACAGACTTGCTCAAAAAAAAAAAAAAAAAAAAAAAAAAAAAAAAAAAACTGAGTGTTTTATAAAATCCTCACAAAATAAAATGAAACAGTATGTACACCCTCACTAGAAGTGTTCCAAACAATCTGCATCAGACCTGCTCTTAACATCTAAGACCCATCTCTGACAGTGCTGACAGTGTATATACATGATTTTTCTCTTCATTCTCAATCGGTGACTTGATTCAGAAAGGAGTGCACTATTCAGCTTATTGCTATTCAAATTAACATAACTAAAAACAATGAAAATAGAAGTTTTTGTTAAATTTAAAAAAACTAACCAAGATTTTCCATTTTCAGTTTTTTAATCTTTCTGTTTTCTTTTATCTGAAAGAGGCCAAGCTCTAAAGAAAACATTCAGGTTGTCCTAACAAATTCTGTTTGACCAAAACAAAAATGGCACTTCAAAAATCAAGAATCTTGAATTTACTTTTTATGTGGAAAACTTTGAATAAATTTTCTTATTCAAATGATAACCTTTTTTTTTTTTTTTTTTCCGTTGAATTTACTATGATAAACATTGATTTGATCTTGTTTCATTTCTTTTCCCTTGCTTGTCAAACACCTGAAAATGATCACTTCTTTTTAGTTAAAGAAGTTTTACACATTTAATATATTGTAAGGATCTCTGAAGTAGCAAATACCAGAAATTAGATCAGAAACCAGGTCTGTACAGTAATCTACTCTTTCTCAGCACAGCTCCTTCATGCAGTGCAACATGTTTCTCTTCCCTGTCTCCATAGCTCAATCAATCTGATTTTTCTCACTTTTCAGCACATTCAGTACATTTTTTTGTCTCTTATCCAAAATAAAAGAGAGATAATGGAATAATTTCTGCAAGGCAAGTCTAAATCAACATAGTATCAATGCAAAATATTATATTAATGCAAAACACATATTACTAGCAGATCTTGACTGAGGTCTGAGTTAATATTGCTTAGATTAGAGGCATTTGAAAAGTTGTAAGCAGACATTGGTTTAATCCCTCATTCAGATCCATACACCTATATTTTAGGGCAGTGTGTCTTCAGATTTTAAGGATAAATACATATTCCTATGGAACCAAATATAAAGCAAGCATTGTTTTCTGCTACAATTTTGATATGTATCGATCAAAATCGTTGCTCAGACACATAAACCTAAAGCATGTTTCTGGGTGCTCACCATGTAAAAATTGGCTATATGACCTTACAGTCATGGCTCATTGCCTGTCTTTCCCATTAAACTCTTTGACCCTCATAAATAACACAGTTTTTAGTGGGTGCCTGGCACAAGACAGCGGACTGTTGTAAGAGTGAACCCACTGGTACAGTTTGTGCTGGATAACCACACAAGTCCTCAGCAGTTTAAATAACTTTAGCACAACAAACAACACAGTGAAAAAGTAGAGACAACAAGCTGACACTGGCTGCTAGTTCCAAGCCATCTTTTAAACTTTTTCCCTAAGGTAAACTTTCCAACCCAAGGAAACATTTTGTTTATGGCAGAGCAGCACAGTGGTGGCAGCAGCCAACTTTCCGAATAATTATTACTGTTAAACTGAAGTGGGCTTTAAGCATCTCATTCAGATCAATTTATTCAAAAGTGTTTAAGGCTCAGCCAAGTTTATTACTGGTGTGGTCATGGGACACTTTACGGTTTATCATAATGTTTGATCAGTTGCAGTGGGACATGAACAGAGGTGAAATGCAAAGGAGGTAGGAAAAGTCTTTTGGGTATTTCTTCTGTTTTCGATATTTGTGAAGCCATTTTTGTGGTTGACAAGGGATGGAAGAGGCTGGGGGGATTTTGGGGTGTAAAGCTGAATTAACTGTTGAACATCTCTGCTATACCCAGTGGAGGGTTAAAGTTTATGAAAGATTTTAAATCTTTATTTTCCTTCCTAATTTTGAGTCTTCCCTTTACATCTCTTACTTTTTTTTTTTTCTTTTTTTCTTTTTTTTTCTTCTTTTGCCCAGCCCTGTCTCCAAAGAAAGAAAGAAAGCAATAAGCCTGTCAAAGAAGGAATTAATTAAGCAAATCAATCAGTCAGTTTTATTAAGGAATTACAAAGCCCATGTGCAGCATTAATTATTCAGATAATGGGACATTTCTAAGCCTTTCTTTTCAATTATTGATAAGCCACTATCTATCATCCTGACTGTTTTAGTACTGATTTAGTTGTGAATGAAGCCAGGTCATTCAGCCATAGCATATGCCAGTTATGAGAGTTGCTAGATTGCTAGGGGCAGGAGAGAGAGAAAGATGAGAGGTATCGTTTATTTCCATCCATGGTGATTGCAAACATTAAATATCTCAAGGCACGTGCCTTCTTCTGAGCTGCAGATGAAAGGGAAACTGTCCTTCCTCACTGATATCATCTGGGTGATCACCTTTGTTCAATGAGGCAATACATGCCCATTTTTCCCTTTGCAATAACCAATGAACTTTTCTGTTGACTTTATGTGAGGTTCTCCACTAGTTCATAGGGCCTGGAAAAATGAGATTCCTTTCCATTGTCACAAGAAAGTTATCATTTTGCATCTGCTGATCAAGGCAACTATTCTCATTTTTCTCTTTACTAGGAATTTCATGACAACTGCTTTAATAGAAGACCCTTCTGCAGCACAAGGCTTATTTTTCATGCCCATCTCATTAAATATAATACACAGGGAAATGTTCTCCTACCTGCTTTCAGAAGTGGGGAGCAAAGGCATTGACCTTATAAAATTGAAACTCAAGTAATCAAACAACTTAATCACTGAGGAAAAATAAGTACATACAAATAGTTACTGATAGGAGAAAGATCTCACACTAAAGGAAACTCAGAATGTCAATAAAACTACCTCATAATTGAGAAAATTCTAATTCTACTTGAAAGCTACTGCAAAAGGGAAATTGTAGGGAACTGTGATGCAGCAATATGCAAACATATAAAGAAAACAAGCTTCATTTATTACTGCCCATTATACAGCCATTTACACTTTCCTTTCTCAGTAAACAGTCTACTCGATTTAGAGTACACAACGGAACAGAGAAAGGTACAGATAGTACAAGGTCTGGCTGATAGAAATGTTGCATCACATTGGCCTGTTGTAGATTTCTAGGCAAATGTGATCCCATGCAATTTGGTCTCTGGCAAATGGACTGTGGTTGAATGATCTGAGATTCCAGAAACATATTTATACTGAGATAATCCCAAGCAGAATAGATGATGTTCCTTCCCACCCATCAGCAGCTCTGCCTTCTGTCATAATGTTTGCAGGTACATTGATATGAGGTTGGCCCAGCTGCTGTTTCTACACACAGCATCAGGGTACAACCACTGGGTTTATCTGTCCCATCATCCCTATAACCAGATAACACAGCTGATGGACTTAAAACTGTCTGTTTCTATCTTCCCTGTACTGATGAGACAAGAGCCATACTTCAGGCCATAACCTTATCTCCAAGTGAGGTCAGGAAGATATTTATCGAACTAAATAACTGGCTTGGTTAAATTGACTGTCAGCCTCTCTGTAAACACCCAGTGTTAGTCGGTGTGTGATACTTTTCAGGATTAGAAATGCTAATGTCCCCCTCACAGAGCAAAGATTGCTTATTAGGTAATCCTACCTTTGCACCTGGTAGATCAACATAAAAATGTGCAGTACTGTAGCATTTGTGGGAGGTGAAACTCAGAGGGTTGGAGTGATATCCCTTCACTTTCTCTATCAAATTGGTATAGAAATGCAATGAGAATTCATTTCTGTCTGGGTTATTTTGCTTCAGCTCCAGGTAGAAGACATGAATGAGAGAGATTAAGAAAATTAATGACAGAGTAAGGAGTGAGAACTCTTTCTCACTTCAAAAAGTTCAGCATTGGCATGAAACTTGACCTTGAATAAGAATATGCCATACAAACTTGCTTCTCATTTTCATGTAGAAAACTAAAGGTGTAGTTAGTAGCCTAAAGACATGTTGCTTAGACAGTTATAGATTCAATTTTACTAATAAGAAGCAATTAGGATTTGGAAAAAAGCTGGATGAAATCTGTGAATTAAAAGCCAGGGGGTAAGGGAACTAAGCTTCACAGTTTCTGGCCACTTTTATTTGTTACTATATGCAAGAAATGTGCCACTTCTTGTAACTGTGTGGGTTTTCTGTCTTCCAGTAGTATCTATTACTTGTCCAGTGACAGCTGCTTTCTGGCTGTAGCCTTAGGCTCAACACATACTGCTATCACTTTGCCTCAACAATGCTGTCCTGCTTTGACTTCTGCTAAATTGTGTGTCATATACACTAAAAAATCTCTGCAGTTAAGGAAGAAGGGGAAAATATACCCAAAGAGTAACTGTTCAGTATGGTAATGGAGAAATAACAATAACTTTAACATATATACACAGACATATTTATATATAAACTCTGCATAATACTGTATTTGACACTCACTGCAACTCGCTCAGGAAGTAGCCCTAATGTAACTAGGAGAGTGAAAAAGCAATGCCTTTGGAGGTAACACAAACACTCCATCATTACATAAGGACATGTATCATCTATGTACCTATCACTGGGCTGGCAACTTTGAGGGTTCATTCGAGTGACCGGGTGTTTGTTTTAAAGGAACACAAAGAGGTATGACAACTTTTGGGAGGGGTAAATTTCTGACATACCACGTAGAGCCATAAGAATGTTCTTAGTGTACATCATAAGACATTCACTGGGATTTCTTTCAGTCATTCTCCCTTTGCCCCCATGAACATGAAGAAGTTTCTTATTCTGTGTTTTGTGAAAAGGAAAGCAGGACATACCTTGTGCTTAAAATGAAAAGCAGGATCCAGACTTTCTTTGGAAAAGCAGATAGACTTGTGTTCCCAGCCCATTCTGCATGTTCTGCTGCTAAACTATCCTGCCTTTGGAAAGGACGTGCTGGGAAATGGGGTAAATCACCTCCAGGATGGAGTGACCACCACCACCCATCAGTCCTAAAAGATGATCATAGAATCACAGAATTGTAGGGGTGCAGAACTTCCTGTGCTACATCTTGTAGCCATTACCCCTTGCCCTGTCCCCACAAACCTCTGAAAAGAGTTTGGCCAAATCCCTCTGTCTGATGATGGTGCTGGATGAGTCTTTTCCCCAGAAGTTATGGTGAAATATGAACAAGTGCATGAAGCCAGTATGCAACCAAAACAATTTATGGTGATGCAACCTACATAACATCTCAGGAAGAATATCTCCTGAAGGGAGAAGGGATGTGCCTCATAATGCAAGGGCTAGTGTCTAATATTCTTGTGAGAAAAGTACTGTTAACTGAAATCAAGTTCTCAGGGCTGTGTTTAATACCAAACTTTTTAATTTTGAAGTCAAAGTGTTATCTATCACTATTCTGGGGTTTGATTCAGCAGCCAGTCAGATAAAAATACCCTCATCATTTTTCTGCATCATTCATGGTTTAACTGCAGGTCTAAGCTAGTGAAATTCCTACAGAGGGCAATGAATCCTGCTCTTATTTATACATAGGCTGAATTTGGATTGATCCACATACAAAATTTAGTTCATGAATGTAATTCTTCACATTTCTCAATATGACAAAATATTTCCAGTGTTACAATGTGTGGAAAAATTATTTTGTATTTTGCAATTTTTGATGCTCTGATATTCAACAAATATAAGGAAATGGTGTGTG
This sequence comes from Anas platyrhynchos, assembly GCF_047663525.1. Lineage (NCBI taxonomy): Eukaryota > Metazoa > Chordata > Aves > Anseriformes > Anatidae > Anas > Anas platyrhynchos. Next base: position 5,676,005 of record NC_092621.1, on the reverse strand, counting down.
AACTGAGTATTTAAAGCTATATCCCCCAGATGGATGTGCCCTGGGCCTGATTTGCAGGACTGAAACTCTAAGGAAGATCACTGTTTCCCCCAGTTTATCCACTAATCAAAGAAATCCAGGCAATAACATCAATTATGCAACATCACAGTCAGTGATATATGTTTGTTTAGATTCAATATCTGGTTTTACCTCCATTTTTGATGATCTAATATATTCAACAAATATAAGAAAATGGTGAACAAATTGAATATTTATAACTATATCCTCATATATTTATAGCTATATAACCTCATAATTTCAGTGATCAGATAGTGTGTTCATGTCTGTGAATGTTGTATCAAGTTTACCCCAATATTGATGGAAGGGAAAAACACTTGCAGTCCTCAGAAGTTCATTGTTATTTCTTTTATTGACAGACTTGGACACCTTAATTACGTAAGAGCCCTATGGTGACATGAACTTTACAGGCACAGAACAACAAAAGGTCTCTGCTTGCAAAATATTGGGCAAGAGAAAGGCTAAAACTAAACAGATTGAGGAATACAACAGATAACAAAATATTACTAGTTACTGCTGTTGCTATTGACAAGCTTTTTGTAAAGGTGTTGTAATAAGTTAGTTTTAATGAGGAATTTGAAAGAGACTGCAAAGGTGTTATAGCTCTTGTTTATAGGAAAGGCCAGTGAAACCCCATGAGGATAAGTACAGTTGAAAGTCAAAGGTGATTTAAAATTTCACAAGCTGATGGTGCAGGTTAACACCATAAGCCAACTGGAGGTCAGAATTAACCTCTTGGCAGCAAGTGAGAAGTTATATACTGAAGTGATCCTAAGTTATGACTATCTTTTGTACTTGATGTGAGAGACAACAGGGAGTGATTGAAGAGATGAAGGAAAGAGAGAGACAAGTCCAGGCTGTCAGTCAAGGAATATGTTGTCTGCAGCTTTCTCACCCAGATGAAATGGATGCTACACAAACTGAGATACGAGGCAGTGAGAGCAGAGGTGAGAGTTTTTCTTCATGGACAAATGCGAAAGGCCATAGATGGTCTGAAGAAAGATGGTCTGAATAAAAAGTCAATCAGACTAACTAACAGCCTGGGTGCTGAAACCTGGAGATATTTCTGTATCACAGATGTCACAAAAGTTTGCTGGGCTAGATGCAAATGGGAAGGATTGTGGCTCTGCAGAGCCTGGCCTGCTGGAGCAGGAGGTGGGAGGAAGGCTCAGCACACAACCTCGCTTGAGGTCCAGCCCTGGTCAGAAACAGACAGGAGGAAAAGACATGGAATTTGGACTTGTGTTTCAGATTAAAATTTCCAGAGACTGTTTTACCTTCTGAAGTTATATCTGCTACAGTTGAAGCAACAGGTTAAAGGCTTCTGTAGCAGACACAAATTCACCAACATTTCATTCTTCAGAACTTTGTTGTTTTTAACTCTTCCTTTTTATATTGGTAAATCAAAATTCTTTATGATCTTCAGTTTTTCTTTGGTTATGACGTCTTTTTTTTCTTCTCTCCCTTGGTTTTGCTAGTTCCCATTTTATCTATTTATACAATATTCTTTTCCAACTGTCTTGTCCAGATGATTCACTAACAACTGGAGTAATGACCCTCTTGCTCCTTAGCAGCTGAGGGGGTGAGAGAATGAAGGGGTCAGGCCATCAGCTGCTGCAAATTGGTGCCGCACCATTGGTTTAATTGAAGCAGTGCCAGTTTACACTAGCCGAGAATCTGAGCCTGGGGCTCAGTTCAATCTAAGCACAAGGAAAGCAGATCTCCAATCTGTTCATCCACCTAAAGTTTGCTACCTAAAAGATGTTAAAATTAAAGATTTTTGCTTATTGGTTGTTCAGATGAGCAGTACACAATTAAGGGTAAAAGAGACTTCCGTATCTGAAGATTTGATTTCCTTTTCATGACCCTCACAAAGACATTAACTTCTTCACACTTTATATATGCACATCTGATTTTGAAGCAGAAAAAAAATCAAAATAAACAGTAAAATCTAGGACATTGTCACAGCTTCATTAACTTAGTATAACAATGTCTGTTTTACACTTCAGTTTGCTGATGGTAACACTAGTTTTGGTTCATAGCAGATATATTCCACATTAGAGCCTTTATAGACCAAGAAATAGATTGTAGCTACAGCCACAGAGGGACTTTGGTAACCCTGCTGGGGATTTTCCACCTCAGGGTTTAGAACAACAGAATTCTGTTTTTTTTTGTTGTTTATTTATTTTATTTTTATTATTTTATTTTATTTTGTTTTGTTTTATTTATTTTATTTTATTTTATTTTATTTTATTTTATTTTATTTTATTTTATTTTATTTTATTTTATATTTTATTTTATTTTATTTTATTTTATTTTATTTTATTTTATTTTATTTTATTTTATTTTTTCCCCATTAACTTCTGGAAGGAGCAGAAATAATTGCAATACTGAATTATTTGGTCAATCACTTCTCTTTCTTTATCTGTTGAAGTGTTACCATAAGCAAAATATTGTGTTTAAAATCTAGTAGCCTTTCTACTGCTTACTGGAAGGAATTAGACCACCAGCTTCTCCTGTCCTTGGGGTACAGATTCAATTTATTCCCATGGACTCAATGAGTTGGAAACTAAAAATCTGAAACCAAGTTCTATGATGAATTTTAGTTTATTTTTAACCAATAAAAATACCAGTTTTCACAGTATTCAACATATATCCACCTTTTTGGAAGCCGTCAAGATTGGACCATGGATTGGAAAATGACAGACACTTGGATTTTGACATCTGTGTGGAGAAAACAGACATGATACTACAAATTACAGGGAAGGAGGAGGGAGAACAACAACAGATAAAAACCTGAGGGTCTGTTTCCTTCCCCCTTTCCCCTTCCACCCCCCCTTTTTTTTTGGCAAAAAACCTGCTATAGAAACAAATGTAGATGAGGGGGGCACTGAGCCATATAGAAGTGAGTAATTATCTACTGTTACAGGCCTTATTATCTCTCCAAATGTTTGCTAAAAATTCTATTGGGCAACCATCTGGACCCTGAGCTTTAACACTGGATGCAGAGTGGATTGTTGCTTTAACTTTTACAGAGGAAAATTTCTTTCTTTAATTCTTTCCTGACATCCTGTGTTAAATAATTTAGTTGATTGTCTCCTAGATAGCTTTCTACATCCTCAGAGTAAATATATTCTAGGTAATATATTCTAGGTGACATCCTCATATAAAATATTATTTGAAAGTTTAAATATATGTATACATTTTTTTTATTTTTATTTTTTTATTTTTATTTTTTTACCACCAGAGGGTCTGAGGACAGTTTGCCATCTGTTGTAAGGGTTTGCTAATGCAATTTTCTCATCTATCCCTCTCTTTCTCTCTCACTTTTTAAATTATAAGGTTTAATAATTTGCCTAATTGGTAGCCTCCCTCTATATCTCAAATTATGTACAATGCACCATCATCCTTCATCATCATCTCTGTGTTTGAAACATAACACTTTTCCTCTAACACTTTCCATTGTTGCTGTATTACTGTAGTTTTGAACAGCAAATATCATTTCCTTCATTCAGGCTGTGATAAATAATTCAATAATATGTCATCAATAACTATAGACCAGTTGCTTAGCTTGAAACATGTCTGTAGTTTGCTGTGAAGGTCATTGCTATCAATTATGCACCTATCTTCCATGGAACGCTTCAATTTAGTGTTATAATATCAATAGTAAACGATCTTTGTTCTTATGTAGAATATTTCATTGGCATAGATTTGCAGTTTTTTCTTTTATTTTTCCTAATTTCCAGATAGGAGGTGTAAGACTGAGTTTTAGCTGCCTGGTACAAAGTCATGATACTGCATCAGCAGCAGAACCAGAAATACTAATCAGTCACCTAAAGTTCTGCACTTGCCTTTGGACATTTTCTGTGAAACAATGCAATGACCAAGCTGTGAGGCTTGTCCCATGGCAGTCCATATCACTTTGTCCCTACCCAGCGGTGGCTTTCAACTTTCCCCAGTTTCAAGTTGCACACTGAAACTGTAATGGGATTGCAGTGCATTTGAATTTACCTTTTGAAATACAGCCCTCAGGCAGTCTTTGCCTTCCTCTAGCTGAGCAGAGATATGGGTGAAACAAGTTCTTGATTTAGCTGCCAATAAGTGTCCAAAGCTCTGCCTGACTGACAGTCTGCAGAGAAGCAGAGGGATCCCACTAGAGCTGGCAAGATGATTCAGTTAAGTCACCCTCAAGTCAAGGGTAGGAGTATTCCAGAAGCAAAGGAAAGACAAGCACATGAATAAGTCCCTGCTGTGTCCCTGGTTCCCACCCCAAACACTTTATCCAGGTGGAAAGAGGTTGGTGTCTTCCATCAGTGGTGCAGGATAAGTATCTGTGCCAGGGCACCCACCAGCAACTCCCACCCCTCACCTGTAAACTGAGGGAAAGGGAATCCAGATAATGTGCAGGCCAATTTTTCACATAATTGCAGAATCACAGAATGCTTAAGGTTGGAAGGGTTATCTGAAGGTCATCTGGTCCAACCCACCCTCTCAAGCATGGACACCTAGAGCACCTGTCTTCACCTTAGCGAGAGATCTATTATAAATCTCTCTATCAGAGAGATTCTCTGATACAGAATGACAAACTCCAGATATAATCCCATTTTCCTACTCCTCTCTTGCTGCAGCTTTTTCTAAAGCACTTTTTTTTTTTTTTTTTCTTTTTTCCTTCGGAATCAACTTTCTCCTGTTCCTTCTGGCCCAGCAGTCTCTTCTGGTGATATTAATTATTTCTTGGAATTGGTTGCTCTTATAATATTTTTCCCTTTGTGGCTTCAATATTTCATAAACTTGGATTATTCCAGCTTATCTGAGATCTTTTGGTTACAATATGTAAATAAAAATAACATTTCAGGAAAAGGTTAACATTTCACAAATGGCTTTTGCTTTTTCTAATCATGTTTAGGATCAGACCTTTGAAGTCTTGGAGTATCTCTCTGTCATGTGACATAGTTGAGTATCTGAGAGTTTTGAAAGTCAGAAACAAAGAAACTGGGAGACAAGACACTGGAGAGCAGCCCTGCAGAGAGGGATCTGGGGTTGTGGTTGATAGCAAGCTGAAAGTGAGCCAGCAGTGTGCCCTGGCAGTCGGGAGGGCCAACTGTACCCCAGCGTGCATCTAGCACAGCATTGCTACTTGGTCGAGTGAAGGGATTGTCCTGCTCTACTCTGCGCTGGTGCAGCCTCACCTCAAGTACTGTGTGCAGTTCTGGGCACCACAGTACAAAAAGGATGTGAAACTGTTGGAGAGTGTCCAGAGAAGGGCTACAAAGATGATGAAGGGCCTAGAGGGGAAAACATATGAAGAGCAGCTGAGGTCACTTGGCCTGTTCAGCCTGGAAAAGAGAAGGCTGAGGGGAGACCTCATCACAGCCTACAGTTCCTTACGAGGGTGAGTGGAGGGGCAGGCGCTGACCAGAGATAGGACCCGAGGGAATGGTGTCAGGGTGTGACAGGGGAGGTTCAGACTGGTCATCAGGAAGAGGCTTTTCACCAAGTGGGTTGTCATACACTGGAACAGGCTCCCCAGGGACATAGTCATGACACCAAGCCTGTTGGCGTATAAGAAGTGTTTGGACTGTGCACTTAGTCACATGGTCTGAATTTTTGGGTAGACCTGTGTGGTGCCAGGAGTTGGACTCGATGATCCTTATGGGTTCCTTCCAATCAGGGATATTCTAGCCTTCCCCTTCCCCTTCCCCTTCCCCTTCCCCTTCCCCTTCCCCTTCCCCTTCCCCTTCCCCTTCCCCTTCCCCTTCCCCTTCCCCTTCCCCTTCCCCTTCCCCTTCCCCTTCCCCTTCCCCTTCCCCTTCCCCTTCCCCTTCCCCTTCCCCTTTCCTTTCACCTTCCTTCTTTCTCTTCCAAATCCTCCTAACCCTATGGTATCATTTGGCATTGAGTTCCACAGGTTTATCAAACAAAGTCAAAAGAAACACATTTGTATATGCAGAACAGTGTTCCCTCAGTTACTTGGAATGCATGTACACACATATATATAAAAATATATTAAATGTCCAAATGCCAAGTATGACAGAGTGACACAAATGAGTAGCCCAAGGACATGTAACTAACCGTATGGTTGAATATGCTGTGTAAAGAGAAACTTGAACCTCAGTCGTAGCATCAGATAGTTTGATTAATAGTTTATTAAAGTAGGTATTATTAGTTAAACCTAACCACTCCTGGATCTCCTTATGTGCTTTGGGTTTGCTGATTTTGCTGATTGCATACTTGCCTTTTTTTAATACTGTCTTGTTACTGGAAAAAAAAAATATATATATATATATATATATGTGTGTGTGTGTGTGCCTATTACAAAGAGATCTTTGGAGCTGTGGCTTACTGAAACCCTGAATATATCTAGTTGTCCATTTTTTCCTCTTTCTTGCTCTCATGTCTCCCTGTATTCAATGTCCCCTCAGAAATGCAGATATGGTCTGCCCAAGGCATCAGCATAAAGGATATACAGGCTGAATGAGGGAAGCTCAGCACATTTTTAAATGAAAAAGAACACCTGCAGTTTTGCTAGCTGGGATAAAAATGACAAGAGCTATGTATTCTCATGCTTCAGGGCATAAATTGATCAGTACCGAGGGTCAGGTACACCCCAATCTGTCACAATTAGGAACATTCACAGAGTTTTAAACTTTTACTGGAAGCAGCTGGCATTGGCTGCTGTTTCTGACAGACACAGTAGGCTGGGTGGTCTGCTGCCTGTCTGAGGTGCAGGAAGAGCTGAAGTTGTTACAATACGGCTTATACAGAAAGAATAAACCACTTTAAAATTCCACTGGATGAAAATATTTACTTTTGTCCTTGTAGCTTTAAGGTAGGAATCCCCTCTTCTCTGATCTAGAAGAATATTTTAACCAGACTTCTCTCTAACAAGAGGAAGACTTCTCTCTAAAAGTCTTGCTCCTGAGTCTTTGGAGAAGCTTATCAAGCAATTTTCTGTTCAATTTAATCAAGCCCTTTTTTATTGTTGTTTGTTTGTTTGCTTGTTTTTTCTAAACTAAAAGCAGTTTCAGAAGTATTATATTCAGATGTGATGAGATGCAGACAGGGGGAAAAGGTGATGTGAAAATTCACTTTTTCTTTCCTTTCCAGACGTGAGTGAAGAGATCTGGAGGTAGCTGTTCTCATAAGCGTTGCTGGCTAGAGATCCTAAATGATAGCATGATGAAATTTCATATGAAGCTGAATGATTTCCATATCTGCAGATCCTCTTCAGTGGCATTAGTTATGCTAATAAAGTGATGCGACTTTTCTGGCAGTGCTTGAGGCAGCTGCCAGGCTGTGACTGAAGACTATCTGGGGAAATAACTCAGCAAGTAAAATTCAGATGGCCGGCAACCTGCTCGGGTTCCTGTTCCTCATCCAAAGCTGTGCATAAACTCTGTTGTTGAGTTTATAATAATCTGTGCCTAACTCAGACACAAGCCCACTGGCATCTCAGAAATTACTTTGGAAAGCTCTTTAGGACAACCCAAGTGTTTGCTTAATTTATGTGCTGACAGGCATTTCTATGACATCCATCGCCAGTGTGCAGAAAAAAAGGCTGGCAAAGTTATTAGGGGTAGCAAAAGGAAAACAAAAGAGAGAGTCAGTTTGCACATTGCGCCAGATGAGCCCACCAGCTGCTGGAGGAAGAGGCATGTGCCACTCCAATAGCAAAAGGAGATGGTGAATGCAAGATGAATCTGGATGTGAGATTGCACCCTTTCTTTGTACAGTGTTGGGAGCCAGAGATAAGATGGGTGGGAGGAGAGGAATAAGCTGAAGAATTCAGATTATATCCCTTACTCTTTAAGGAGAACCCCTGGAAATGTGCAGTGCTCTGAAAACCCAAGGGCATACTGTCATGTCCCTATGAAAAATCCCCTACAGGCATGAGCTACACTCCAAGTGTCAACTGGGCACACTGGACTTTTTCAGGAGCTAAATTCACCTGATTATGTTTTGGGGTTTTCCATTTGTTTAGAACCAGCATATAAAATTAAACAAAGATCTTTAAGGAAGAAAACATCTCATGCCTCCTCTACCTTTTTCTCAGAGATTTTGTTCTTATGATTCTGCTCAGGGAATGTTCCTCGTGAATATTTTCTCCTGTATGAAACAGAGCCAGGGGAAGGTCACTCGATGTATGTTTATTGGGCACAACTCTTTTTATCTGTTAGTCATGAGAAACATAATTTTGCTCAGGCTGATTTATGGACAACTGATGCTTTCATGTTGCCCAGGATGAGTTTTTTTCATGGTTTTGTAGCCCTTTCGTGTAAACAAGGACATTTTGGTATATCACCTTTTATTCCAACACTTCTCTTTTAAGAAGAAAGCCATTATTTAATTTCCTTAGTACTGGAGAGACAACGTGGGAATGAAACATTGTTACAGACCTTATAGTTGAGCACCCCAAGGCTCACCTCTATTTTCCAGACATCCAAATCACAGAGGAGTAAGCTATGGAAATAATTAGTCAGTCCAACAGAGATTGGGACTCCTTGCACCTGATACAGAAACAGAACTTCTCATGCCCAAAAAACTGTCATGCACTTTGTGAATTTTAAGCATGTCTGGATCAAAGTATATGTAAAGAACTTTCTCCAAAAATAAATAAATAAATAAATAATAAAAAATATCTGGAGGTGTGTGTATGACAGTCTCAATTTCATTATTATTATAACTTTTTCTGCATAGAAGTATTCTTTCTCTTTCCACTCTAATAAGATTGAAACATAATGATTAGACAGTTAAGATTTTATTATACTAACAATAAGCTCTTGGCTTCATATTTAAGATAAGTCTCCTGTGTGCCCAAAAGCAAGATTCTGAGATTCTGAGATTTTGAGATACCTCACTTCCAGCATTTGCTACAGTTTATCACTGCCTGAAAGATGAGCTTCACAATCAGTTTAAGGTGAAAGACAACAAAAACAGTTGTCCCATTCCAGCTCACCCAATACTTGTGGCTGAAAATTTTCTTATCAAAAATTGTCCTAGTTCTCACTTTCATGTAGACCCATTGCCCCTGATGCAACTGAAAAGATTTCTCGGGCTCTAAGCTGTTTTACGCTCAAGATCTTGTTTATGGGCAAACAGGAAACACTTTATATATATATATATATATATATATATATATATATATATATATATATATGTATATATATATATCGCGTATATGTGTATGTATATTAAGTCAATAATTTATTGTTAGTAAAACTGAACCAGTAACAGACTAATCTAAGAATAATTATTAGTACAGATTTAATTGCACAGAATGACAAAGGATGTTTTGATGAACAAAAAGTTTCATTAACAACAACAACAACTATAATAACACTATAGAAATAACCATATGCTTGGCACAGCTACATATTTACAGCTGCCTCAGTTTCAAATTCACAAAGTCAGAATTGCAAGTAGTAACCCCAAAATAATAGTTCTGAAGCCTTTCAGAGGCAAGTGCACTTAATACGCACACATTCACAGTTGTGTAGATCAAGTGAGTGTCAAATATTAACAGTTTTGGTGACTGCAGACAAACAAAGACAGGGAAGAGGTGGAGAGGAGGATAGGACTTTATAAGTCAGCTTTGTCACTCAAATATTAGTCTGCTGTTGCATGACCAGCTTGCTGTTTGCTCCTTTTATGTGTTATTCCCTTCTTCCAAAGATTTTGTTTGTCCACTTGTAAAGCAGAGAGAAGCAATTTTTTAGTCATCCAATCAGGGAACATATGATTTTGGGTACACAACGGGGTTTATGGAATAGTGGAGAATGAACAGCTGAAGTGAATAATTCACAAACTATCCATAGGCTGCAATTTGTTTGTACAAAGTATTTGGTAAATACTTAAGAGTAACTATCACTTTCATAGAAATCAGGAGTGGTTTGGGAGCAAAGGCTAAATCTCCTGAATAATTTATTCCCTAGGAAGAATTCAGATCATTCTCGTGTATCTCTGGAGTCTCTCTCAGTGACATGCTAGCAAAAGGTACTGCACATTAAGTGAAAGTTGGCTAGGTCCCAGGTAGGACAGAGTGTGAGTGTTTGGAGTACAACCTGCGGTGTCTAGAGAAACCTGCGTCTCCTTCTAAGCCAAGCAGCAGAGACCACAGCACAGATGTACTTTATGCCAGGTTTTGGCATGTCAAGCTGTTCCCTGCTACCACAAGCTGATGAAATCAGTGCTGAAGCATATGCAGCAGAGAGAGAAGTTTAATAGTAATAAAATAATAATAATAATAATAACAACAACAACAACAACAACAACAAGAAATTAAATAGATTTGGAGAAAAAGCAGCGTGATAAATACATTATTGTTCATTAATTAATAAGTTCCAGCTGTTCTTGACCTCTGTAGCTGGACTGTGAAAGGAAAAAAATGTTTCTGCTCTTTATTGTTTCATATAGGAAGAAACAGCTGAACAGCATTTTATTCTTTTCCTTTGTATCATTTTAAAGTTGGTTATTTTATTCAGGTTGTTCATCTATTTGTTTCTGCTTATATTAATATCTGTGGTCTTTTTTTCCTGCTTTCCATGAGGATCTTACAGATAGAGAGATAACAACAGCAATCAAATTTTGAAATTTAAGACTGAAAGAGAAAGGCATTTCTTGTGAGAGGAAGGGTTTTAGTCCAACATTGTGAAATGTTGCCTTCATTTTCAAAGTCAGGAGGTTCTTACAGTGTAATTTATTTACCAGCCCACAGTCATAGAAACACAGACAGAAATTCTCATTTTCTTCATAGTTTAATATTCTTGTAATAAATTTCTTTCAAATTCTACTGACCAAGAACAGTTTGGGTAAGTGTCTTCTTGATTGCAGCTGCTAGCAGAAGAGCTATTCCCTCTTCGGTGGAACTGAAGCAGTTTTATCATTGATTTAAATGCATTGATTTTTTCTTTGTACAACAGGTACTTAATTTCAGTTGGATTTTTCAGATTTTGAGTGCAGACAAGAAAACAATAATAAAGTTGCTGACAGTTTCTTTAGGAAGTATTTTCTCCCCATCTATTACAATAAAGGCAGTTATTTTCCTTTCTTACTGAAGTTTTAGTGAATAAAAAACCAGCCTTGTCTACACTAACAACAACAACAACGAAAGTACACCTAAGAAACATTTCCTCATAATCAGTCTGCTACAAGTATGCCTTGTACCCTCACAAAAGAAGAGCTCTGAAGCATGATGAATAGGTCTTGATTTTACCAGGATAAGTGACAATTGAGCCCCAGTCTTTCCCAACTTGCTTGTTTTTCAGTGAGGTTATAGCTAGCCACATTCCCACAAAACAGGCACAGAGCATATAGGAAAAAAAAAAAAATAAAGAAAAGAAAAACAAGCAAACAAACAAAAAGACAAATCTCTACACATGTAGAAATGTTGAAATATTCAAATTTTTAGAGACAACACAATAAAATAAATGGGAATTTTGGGGCAAAACATACATTTCATATAGGTTAACTGAAATATTCTCTTTTGCCTTAATGCCTGAAAGTGTCTAGGGTTGTTTGGTTTTAAATATTATCTTTTCTTTCTTGCTTGCTTGTTTTCTTTGAAAAGTAATAATATGGTCTTATTCCATCATGAAATATCATTTCCAAACTGAGCAAAGCATTTCAACATTTTAATGTAAAATATTTGGATTACTGTGGTTTGCAGGAAGTTTTCTGTCTTTCAGGAGAGCTAGAAGCTGGATGATATTTACTAAATTCACTATTTTATCTAATTTTATTTTATTTTATTTTATTTTATTTATTTTATTTTATTTTATTTTATTTTATTTTATTTTATTTTATTTTTTAATTTAATTTAATTTAATTTAATTTTTTTCCTGAAAATGATTTCCTGATTTATTTCTTTTTAAAACTGATTCTCTTTGCAAATCCCTCTACTTTAAATGTGTTGACCATCACCAAATTCAAAGAAAATAAGGAAATCTGTTTTCTGTAAGAAACAGTTTTCTAAGATGTATTAATTAACTTCAGTGATCTGTGGGGTTATTTATTTCTTCTTTTGGATAAGCATCTGTAATTTTATTTCTTATTCATTATTTTATTAAATAAATGTTGTCAAAGAACTGAAGAAATATCTTTGTAAAATGCACTTACCAAAGCATACTATTTACTATAATTTTTTGGAAAAAAAAAAAAAAAATATATATATATATATATATATATATATATATATTTCTCAGCACAAAACCTCTGCCAGTATTTTACAGGTGCTTAAAAAAAAAAGGTTCATAGTGATTTATAGGTAACATTTTCAAATCATACCTAATAGAAATGGATTTTACCACATTCCTCAATATTACAATGAATGATTTTATCTGGTAAAAGAGGAAGAACTACAACCATAGGAAACACAGAAATTATAATTTTCTTCTTACCCTTAACTTTGACTTGTTAAGATTTTTGTTTCTTGCTTAACTGCAGCACATGGGTAGGCAAGATTGAAATTTTATTTTGAATCAAGGGCTAGATAGAATCACTGGTGGGAACATCCCTAAAATATGAGGATACTGCTGGTTGGGGTAAGAAGTGAAAAATGTTGTATATGGTCCCCAGTCAATCAGGTGATAAACAGGATGTAGGTCAGGGAGAAGTGCCTTAGCACCACTACTTTGGAAGTGCTCCTGTGTCATCCACTTTTCTGAGCAGGTATAAATTAATATTGTTACTCATTTTGGAGGCATAATACTACATCAGTAAAACTCCATTTTGCTGACCACAGCCATATGCAACTATTGTTGAATTAAATGCTCTGAAAAGACTGGAAGCCTGATTTACCTGTCAGAAAGAGTTACAACTCTTGGCAGAGTTAAGAGTAGAAGTTAAAAAGGCCCATTTTACTCTACCTTCTGCAGTAGTGCTGTACCTTTAATTTTCATAATGTGTGTAACTTTAAATTCAAAATTTATTTTTAACACATATATTTTAATGAAACATGAAATATAAAATGAAACTCCAGTCTGCCTCCTATGAGCATGGAGAGAAATCCTAATTACCTGTTTCAAAAGTGTGAAGCTCTTTCTAATTTTCCAGCAGCCAGGTTCCTTAGACAGCACTCAGTATTATAACTATTTATGCCAATTGTGCTATTTCATGCATAAAATTACCGCATTATTGTTGGAATAGATGCTGGAGAGATATCTAAGCAGGGTGTAATCACTTCACTTTCTATCAAATTGTGCTTCTGAAAGGTATCATAAATTTTATTAGAAGGCAAGAGGCTAATGGAAGCCAATCAACGTTAATGTTGATAAAATTGCTTGTATTTTACATTATAAAATGGGGAGATATTTTTATCAGAAGGTTCCCTTTTGTTTTATTAAGAGAGTATCATGGAAACTAGGATACATCAGAACAATGGAGGGTAGTCATTGAACCTTTCCTGTTTCTGTTGCTGGCTTGGCTTGCAAAAAAATTTGTGTCGCAAGATGCTTTCTGATCCTTGATGGTGTAAAGTGAGTGCAAACTAGATGCCACAAGCACTCAGTTATGCTGGCATGCACAAGATTTTTCAATGGCAAGGTGCATTTCCTTGATAAAAATATGAATGTCCCAAATGTTATTAGATCTTTTCATTGTTCAAGGTAATTGTTTCCTATTAGGTTGCCTATTGAATCTGTGGAGAGGGATAGTTTTTATGACTCCCCAGATTATTTTTAAAGCTCTATAGTAAAAGAATGAGAGTGGATTTTGATATGGGGAGGATGAGGATCCAGAAATGGAGGTGGAAAAAGGAGCTTTACCCATCAAGAAGTAATTGAATGCAATTTAAAGAGATTGGTCTACTTTGATGGTAAATTAAAAGGTGTTTTTTGTTTGTTTATTTGTTTCTCTGGTAATAAAATGTTTTACTTAATAGAACTGCATTCATGCAGTCATCTGCAATATACCTGGCAGAAATTAATTCCTCATTTTTGTCTGCATGAGGAGAGCATGATTTCTGTCTTATAAGCAAGGAAACTGAGGCACCAAAAGGTACTGTCCCAAGCTCTAAAGGGAATTTTTGGTAGAGATCAGATTTGGAAGGGAGGTAGAGATTTACATCAAGTAGCATTTGATGAATCCACAGGGTATTTACAAACTGCATGTGGTTTGCCATGAGGGAGAGCACCTTTTCATGCTTTGAATATCCCCATTCAGGTAGCTGTTTTGCCTGACCCAAATGCTTAGCTCCATCTGTAATATACACTGTCACCGCTCATAAAGCAAATATTGCAACAGGCTGTTGCAATATCTATATAACATGCTTTTCAGCCTGTTATTTGCAACATTATTAATATTATTATCATCATTCACACTGCAAATGCTCCCTCTGAGAGGGGACATTTTGTGTCACATACCGTACACAGGGCGAGGACGGTTCCGATGCTGCTAGCCCAGCAACCTAAATAGCTAAGGCAAACAGTCTGGGAGAAAACATCCTGTATAGACATAGCAGGCAGGTTGTCCTGTGTTTAAGGAGGCAGATGACAGGATGCAGAGTTAGGATCAGTTCACAGCTTTGCCAGTGGTTTTCTATGCTATACATTACTTAATCACTCCACATTTCCTCAGATTTCCTCAGGAGTAATGTCAATGGTTTACGCCAGGTTTCCTTCAGATCTGCAATTGGTCGTGCCTAGGCTCAGAACCAACTAATGAAAAAGAGCTATTGGCAGGATTAAACCCATTACAGAGTTTATATCCCTGCTTCTAGTAGATATGCATATTCCTGTCAAAGTCCATACAGTGTAACACTCGGTGTTAATGGAGTCATGGGAAGGCTGGATTTGTTCTCATCCAACTACATGTTTTAATTCAAAGACAACATTAGTGTTCAAGTAATAGAATAGATAACAGCAAAAAATAAATAAATAAATAAAAACACAAAAACTACTTTTTTTTTTTCTTTTAATTCCAGTTATGTTTTAAAATTCAATTTCTGGTTGGCTTTTATTTCAGTTTATATATATATATATATCTTTTGTGATTTTATTAATGTATTGCCTCTTTATAAGTTTTTAGTTTCATATTTAATCCTCCAGTTTTAACCACAATTTTCATCTTCATCCACTGAGAGCTGCATGAGTGATTTTACCGAATTAAATTTACAACAGTGACAGAACAAAAGGGAATTTACTCTGAATCTTATACAAAGTCATGTTAACAATACATTCTAGTTTACGGCCTCAATTTCCTTGGAGCACCCAAGTACCCCTGAAGACAACAGTTCACTTTGATATCCCAATCTCAAGTATGCTCTTGTATATGATATATATCTTGAATTATTATAAGATTGGTTAGCTTATCTGACTTTACCCTCTGAATTCATTACCTTTAAAATACTTTTCTTAGCAGACCTCAGTGAAGAATAGAACAGTTTTGTGCTGGTGTATTAATTTATTTTATTTATTTATTTTTTAATTACCTAAAAAAATATTTGTAACATGCAGTTCAACCTGCAAGTATTTATCCTGAGTAGGTAGGAAACACAGACAGAATATAATGATAATTTCAAACACATGTGTTGCACTCTTGGGAAATGTATCTCATATATCAAGAAAGCGCTTTGGTATTTAATGACCACCAAGACCACAAAATTCTCCTCAGCTTCTGTCTAATGGAGATACTTACTTACACTGTCACCACAGTTATTCTTTCCCAGCATTTCAGCTTCTGCCACTCTTCACATTCACAGTGAATGTCTCTGCATTTACTTGACACTGCTGAATCATCTAATAATTCCAACTCATGAACATGCTCACCTACTTTTTCTGTCTGTGTTATTCCAACTTGCATGGTCTGGGCAGAAAACACAGATACTGCTAGAAGGTATGAAATGGGTTTCACTGCTTAAATGCAGCTGCCCGGTGGTCACAATAACTACATTGGGATGCCAGAAAAATGTTTCTCAGGTAAAACAGGTATTTAGATCCAGCCAGGTATCTATTTCTCCTGCTGAAGTTGTCTGCCTTGTAAATACATCAATGTTAACCAGCCCAACATCTGGGACACTTCATGGCAAGCCATGAAGACATTTTTCTTTAATGCACTTTTTAAAAAGCAAACTGAGACATTTTTACTTTACTTTACTTTACTTTACTTTACTCTACTTTACTTTACTTTACTCTACTTTTATCTTATTTTATTTTATTTATTTTATTTTTTCTCAATACCTTACCCATGTCCTCCAATAAGACCATTGGAGGAGACCATCACAAAGAGATTTTTTGTGTGCTTGTTTTGGAAGGACAAAGGACATATTTTTCCACTTACATTGTCCAATCAGTGTTCACTCTGTTTATTATTATTATTATTATTATTATTATTATTATTATTATTAAGCATTTGTGTTTTGACAAAGTGATTTATTTATTTCTTTATTTGTTTGTTTGTTTATTGACATTATTTTTGTCACAACAATCCAACTTTGCAAAACCTAGACTCAGAAGAAAAAATAGCGTACACATCTTACGCATGTCTCCCTGTATGTTATATTACTGGAGTCAGCTATAGCTGAAGTGAGAGTCTGCAGTGATGTTCATTCATGTTGTAGCATATCTTTTGAAGAGCCTAAACCCCGTATCTGCTCCTGCAAGTTTGGAACCTCCTGTCACAGAAATAAGTGTAGTCATATTCAGAGGAGTATAGATTTCCTCTAATATAGATCTAATAATAAGCAATACAGTTTGGGCTTCATTCACAATGGAGAAAATTTACAATTTACAAAAATTTTTTACAGAAATTTACAATTCCACCTTCTTTGAGAGGTCAACTCCACTCTGTTACAAGACTTTTCTGTTTCAGGGAGAAAAGTAAAATTAAACCTGCTCTGGTTTTGTGTTGTTTTAAGATACTGGAAACGTTGAAAGTTTATTCAATCTCTGTATGACTAGCACCACCTCTGTGATAATGACTCGCAAATATAAACATCGAACAATTACGCTGACACAGCACTACACTCTAAACATTTCTCTGGCTGATGATGCAAAATATGAATTATCAGTAGCAAATATTCTGTATTTTCATCCACATTTTGTTAACATTGCCATTCCGCAGTGTCCCTGAGATGGATATCAGCAGAAGTACTCAATTGATTTACAACCTTGTAATTCATTTGTCACCATTTATTTTGCTTTGTATAAAATGAGCCATAACTGCATGAACAGTAGAATTCTAAAACACTGGATTAAGAGGATTCTTGTTGTTGTTGCCCTTTTACAAAGGAGAAACAAAGGGAACTTATATAAGGCAATACAAAAATATTCTGGCTAAGTCTATGAAACAGTTCATAATAAAACTCCTTACTTTCTAACCAAGGAACAAGGTGGTTTACATTCTGTCCTTGACTACTCCATTGCTGCCTGTTCTTTTGTATTTCAGACCTTGAAAAAGAAAAAGTACTTGTAAAGGTATCAAAAAATATGAAGGAAGACGAGAAATCTCTGAATACACATTGAACTATGCAAAGAATTAGTTTGTTTGTTTTAATGTTGTTGGATTTTTTTTTCCTTTTCTGCTTTTAGCCAGATGCATGTATGCATAAGTCCTCTGTAATGCTCAAGCAATAAATCCATATCACAGTACTAAGTTAGCATTATGGCTACCTGTCAGACACGTGAAATACAGAACCTTCTCAAATCTGGGGAAGTTGGTCAGATTTAATGAATGTTATTGTTAATCCGAAAAATGCTACCTCTGATTTCTGTATAAAGTTATGATCATCTAGTAAGGATGATAGATAACAAAAGTGCTCAAGTTGGATCACTGATGATCCAATGTGTAAAATCAAAGTTCGGCTGTATAATACTACATGTTTAGTAGAAAAGAAAATAATGGTCTTTTTTTTTTTTTTTTTTTAAGAAAAAATGAAAGAGATTTCTTTTTAGATTAATTTAGATTAATTTAGATTAAGAGATTTCTTTAAAAAAAGAAAATAAATCAGTTTGAGCTCTATACCAAAAGTAAGGTTACAGACTTTGCACAAGGGATTACGCTTTTGTGCTGGTAATGTTGAATCAGGATTCTGGATAAAAAGATTCAAGTTCAGTGCTCAGACAAACTTTTTTAGGCAAGCTGCTTATTTTCAATCTCCCATTAATTATGTAAGGATAATATTTTCTTTTTCCATTTATCTGGCATGTTTATACCATAAGCTCTTTGCAGTATTATTTATTTACAATGATGAACCCTTGCAGAATGGACCTATATATTTGAATAAATCCATATGAAGGGCTGGATAAGAAACAGCTTTTTGCCCTTAAGATATTTTCAACATTTTTAACAGGGAAATACAAGCTGTCTTGAAGATTTATTTATTTATTTATTAAAGAAAGACACAAACAACCATGTGTAAGAAGTTTAAGTATCTTTAATTACAATGCTGCAGCTAGCTGGAATGTGGGAAATGGAAATTCAAGGTCTGCACTGGATCAGGGCAAAGCAGATACTTGAACCAGGACTGTCAATATTAGAGTTATATATGCATTTTTATAACTGTGTTACACATGGTTGGTTCTGGGTTACCTCTGAGAATAGGACTCACTATCTAACTGGGGAGGGAGAGGAGGGATAGAAAAGAAAACAGAAAAAAAAAAAAAAAAAATACACAGACCTGGAAAGATTTCTTATTGGAACTCTATATAGCTTCTTGTAGTAAGGCTCAACAACAATTTTTTTTTTCATTCAGCCATCCGTGTTTGGGATAAAAACATTATTACATTTGTAAATGTTCTTTTTACCCCTTTTGTTGTGTCTAAATATTAAGATTTTAAAACATTTTTAGTACATTTTTCCAGTTCCTTTTAAACTTTTTTTTTTTTTCAGAAGTTCTCCTTCATAGTATTCAGTGATGCATAAATCAAGTCTAAAATGCAAAACTCAGGCTATATTCTATTATTTATGTTGGAATGTGGCAATAACTGTATACAATTGAGAATAGATTTTTTTTTTTTGCCTTACTTACTTGTTTTTTAAAGCTGCCTGAAAGTATTTATTTTAAAATCATCACTGCAGAGCAACATCCTAAAAATACTACATCTGAAAAAAAGACTTATGATCTAATGACAGCAACTGAATATAAGTAGGGAATAGCATCCCTCTGCTTTAACAATCAATCAGAGATGTTAATAAATATCATATTTAGACTGTATGCAGCTCCTTTCACTGACTGTACATACATATATACAGAGAATTTTCTCAGTAATAGACAGATTTTACCAGATCATTTTCCCAAACAAATGACAGAACATTGTTTTCCATTTTAGACTTAACATGTGCATAAACAAACACTATGCATAGTGATAACAAAAGAAGTATGTATATTCATTAAAAAAGATGAAAGAAAAGAATTCTCAGTGAAACTAATCTCACAATCTCAGGTATCTCATTAATTATGTTACCTCAAATATTTGTTGAGTTAAGAACTGGCTCAGGAAGAGCATTGATCCATCTGAAAATAATAATAATAATAATAATAATAATAATAAGAAGAAGAAGAAGAAGAAGAAGAAGAAGAAGAAGAAGAAGAAGAAGAAGAAGAAGAAGAAGAAGAAGAAGAAGAAGAGGAAGAAGAAGAAGAAGTTGCAATATATTGAAAAAAATGTTTATCTGTTCTTCTGTTGGATTAGCTTCTTGAACAGAATGGACTCTGAAACATTTTCATGACCAAGACCGAAGTTCCAATACAGAAATGGAAGCAAATAGTTAGGATCACTGTCAAGAAAATGAAAAATAAAGAAGGAATCTCAGGGTAACCTGATCATTTTGGATGCCTCTGAAGTCCATAGACAAAGACTAACACTTTCAGAAGGCATGCACCCTATCTCAAAATTAATAATAGAAACCACCCTCATACTTCAGCAGCTTATACGGCCACCTGTGTTGGAGCAATGAGGCTGTTACTGGGAACTAAAACTGCAGATACAGTCTCAGATTCTATGTTGTCATAAGAATCCCACAGAGTGAATAAGCTCTCAATCACACCAATTTGATTTGGGTTAATAAATATATATATTTCTTTTCCTTTTAATTGCAACCCTCCAAAACACTCACATGTTTGCTTTTCATAGCAAAACTATGATATTGCAGGGAGGGGATTAAGTATCAAACAGCTTGCCAATTTTTCAAAATCATCAAGGCCCCAAGAAATACACAGTAATGTCCAAAGCAATGCTCACACTGAAGGTGAGAAGTTAAATGAGAGTTTCCATGTGCTCAAAGCTGAAGCAATACTGTGTTTTCTCTTAAATTCCACTTGAAGTCTCCTCCTTAACTCAGAATTAACTGTGCTGTGTTTTGAGCTGTGTTTAGAGCTGTGTTGAATAGGCTCAACAGTTATTTTGGGCCAAGGCAGATGGGTCAAGAATGAAGGTGTGCAGAGAAAGCTCCATCTAGCATGTTTCTAAGCATTTGCCAAGAAGTGGAACAAAACTTTTTGAAGAAGGACAACTGTAATCTCTCAGGGCACTAGAGAAGGATGCTACTGAAGACCATATTGTCACAAGCAGTCATTAATATCATTAAGACATTATCAACTGAAGATGATAATACTATTGCAGTATTTGATGTGATGATAACATTCAACGTGAATACAAGGACATCCATACATTCAAAAGCTTTCCTGAAAAATAAATAAACAAATAAATAAATAAATAAATTCTGAAGGATATGAGGATTTCAACATTTAAAAAAAAAAAAAAAAAAAGTTTCTGCTCAGATAAATACCTTTAGGATTTGCAAAATGGCAGCAAAGTGAGAAATGTGCCAAATAAAATTTGGCTTTGGCTCTAACTTGTTAGTCTGTCAAGGACTTCTCTTGCCAATTGGTGGAAAATGGATTACTGTCATTTTTCAAGGGACTGCACATCATTTTCCATTGATTGGCATGCCAAATCCTTCACAAAGTAATGAGTCAGGCATGATGCAAATCATCATTGAACTGTCACTTTGATTGCATAGCCCTCTATCAATGTGATTAAACTGGTGTGGCATCTGAAAGGTAATGAACGACTCTGCTTGGCTTCAAAGGTTGAAAGGAAAATTTTAATGTTAGGCACAGAAAGCAGGGGGCAAACAATACATCCATGAATGACAACAGTCAGTTACAAGCTACCATGCTTGTGAGTCATTTTGGAACTAAAATATTAAAATGCTGATCATGGCACATGATGAAAAGAGATTAACATGGAAAATTTACCATCACCATCAGATGTGCCTGCCAGGCTGTCATAGCCATTTCAATGCACTAACCAAAACTGGGTCTGAAGATAAGATGCAGACTTCATTCTTAATTAAACAGTAGTAATTAGTTATCTGTTATACACCAGACATATTATATGTCATTTTAAGATATCTTGTTCTTCATTTTCACAACAAAAATCCTCACTAAAGTCCCAAATGTTATCAAATACTGAGAACACATAAATGCCATGGAACTTGCAGCATCAAACCATCTAAACCCCATCTTCACAACCCTTTAGAAGTCAGGGTGTGTCTGATACTCTCATACTTTTTTTTTTTCCTTTTGAATTGAAGGGTTAATGCATGTGGTTGTAACGTTTTAAGATGTCTACATTAGTTTTCAATCTGTGGATTCCCTTATTTTTGGAAAGGCTGAAGATGTTCTATTTTTATTTATTTATTTATTTATTTATTTATTTTTTTATTTTTTTACTAAGGAAATTGGTATATTCTCATTCCATTTTAGGTTAACTATTTTCATTAAAGTTTTCAAATTCCTCTAAATTTAGGAAATATGGCTGAGACAGCTACAGTTGCACTGCTGAAATACTGTGAACATATAGGAAGCATGTTTTCATTATTGGGTTAAAAAGGGAAAATAAAGAAATTCATTTAGATTGGCTTGCTGAGAAATTACTATTTTTGATAATAGTTTTTATAGTCAAGAAAAATATTCTTTGCTTATCTATCATCCTGGACGAGCTAAACTGATAGATTTAGGTGTCAGCCTGTGAACTGAACCATTCACAACATTTTCTGGCAGATCTGAAAACTGTATTAGCATTCAGTTCTCACATATCCAGCGCCTTTGAGGTAACCCTCAATAGCCTTCCTGCTGCAACATTTCTGCTGTGAAAAGTAAATAAAATAACATCTTTATCAATTTGCATCTAAGTGGGTTTTTGTTTGTTTGTTTGTTTGTTTGTTTGTTTTCCAAAAAGGAAGGCATTCTTTTTATGGTAGTTGAGAGGACTTTTCCTTTGATTTGATTGAATGACTTGGTGATTAATCTTAGTGTTGAAATAACTAGAAATCTAAATATATAGTTCAAACCATAAGTTCGTTTAATGCTCTAGAAAGTTTATAGTTTTTCTCCAATAGAACTAAACCTCCACATTGTCTCATTGCTGGATAGAGGTGGGATTTTATTTATTAGTTATTTATTTTATTTTATTTTATTTTATTTTATTTTATTTTATTTTATTTTATTTTATTTTATTTTATTTTATTTTTATTTTATTTTATTTTATTTTATTTTATTTTATTTTATTTTTTATTTTATTTTATTTTATTTTATTTTATTTTATTTTATTTTGTATTTTACTTTATCTAAACTCATTTCATTTTATCTCATCTTATCTAATTTTCTTTCCACAGTAAAGCTGAAAAATGTAACAAGAAATCAAAACATTACAAAATAAAATATATTAATTCAGGGTATCTATGTCATCAGTGTCACTTCTGTAAAGAATATCTAAAGTTCTTAACTTTAACTTCTTTATTACTTTGCTTGTACTATAACATCTTGATGATACGCACTGCACATTTAGGATGCCATCAGGTTAGTAAAGGTTTCATTTTACAGCCAGTTTCCATGGGCACAAATAACTTCAAAAACTGCAAAATGTTAAAGAGCAAAGCTTTCTGAAATGTGATGATTTACAAATAAGAGGCTCATAAGCCTCAAACGTACCCAAACACTCACAGCTTAAAAAATACTTTGCTCTAGACAGAGCCAGAGATATGTTTATGTATGTAAGACTGGTTTCAATTATCCTTAGCAGGAAGGAAGGAAGGAAGGAAGGAAGGAAGGAAGGAAGGAAGAAAGGAAGGAAGGAAGGAAGGAAGGAAGGAAGGAAGGAAGGAAGGAAGGAAGGAAGGAAGGAAGGAAGGAAGGAAGGAAGGAAGGAAGGAAGGAAGGAAGGAAGGAAGGAAGGAAGGAAAGAAAGAAAGAAAGAAAGAAAGAAAGAAAGAAAGAAAGAAAGAAAGAAAGAAAGAAAGAAAGAAAGAAAGAAAGAAAGAAAGAAAGAAAGAAAGAAAGAAAGAAAGAAAGAAAGAAAGAAAGAAAGAAAGAAAGAAAGAAAGAAAGAAAGAAAGAAAGAAAGAAAGAAAGAAAGAAAGAAAGAAAGAAAGAAAGAAAGAAAGAAAGAAAGAAAGAAAGAAAGAAAGGAAAATAAAAAAACCTTTATGTAATTCAAACGAATGAATCTTTGAATTGATTAATGTCTACATGGAGACCTGAATCCTGAAGATTTGTAGAATGACAAAGACTTGGAAAGTCTATTACATTTACATAAACTGTTGGTTTTTTTTTTGTTTGTTTGTTTGTTTGTTTGTTTTCCAATTTTCTCATTGCAGTCTATCAACATGAAATTAAAATAAATTCATATAATTCCAAATTGGCTTTCTAGATGATTTCATGCTAAAAGATATTGATATCAAGCCTGCCATTTGTTTTGATACTTACGTAAAGAAAATTTTTCTACTCCTTGTGGGATTGTTTCATTCATCAGTGGCTACAACTCACCATCACATGAAATTATAACAGTAGGAAGCCCTCTTCTTCCCTCATAATGCCAAAACCAGAGTTTTTATTTTCCTCTTTGAGTATAAGCTCTGTTCATAGGCAGGTGTCTACAATAAAGCAAGAGGTCTGAGAACAAATGTCATGCAATGCATTTTTTTCTGCCTGAGCTTTGGTCTTCATCAAGGTCTGACAAATATTGGCATTATATGTCACTAAGAAGTAAAAGAGCATGCTCTGACCTTCAAGAATCCTCACAATATGTACATTATGTTGATGTGCCCTTTGTTTTGTCTCTCTTAGTTTGCTTTGGCAGCTTTAGCGATTTGGTCTAACGCAAGGTTTTTTTTACTAAGTTTCATCTGCCTCTTTTAACCATAAGCTGAATGATTAACTCAGTCTAACTTTTATGACTCAGTGTTTTCCTTACCTGTATTTTCATGGTAATTAAGGCAGCAAGAAAAGATGGGGTTCAATTACATGCAATGAGCATCCTCAAGTGTTTTGTAGATTCCTAGTCATAATGTAGGCTGAGCAGGTTGAACACTTCACGAGATGTGTCCTTCTCATGGAGGGAGCTTCTTTCTAAAGCAGCTGACTTAAGCTGGCTTAAGTGTTGGAACTGATATAGTACCAAGTGAAAGGTTTGAAGTTCAGTAGTTTTGATTAGATATAAGCATGAAACTAGGGTTTCTTTAGGCTACGGCCTTTGAGCTTTTGTAAACTCTATGATCAAATTCCTTTCACAAATCCTAATAAAATAGGGCTAATAGGGCTGCTACTAAGCTGGTGAAGGGCCTGGAAGGGAAGGTGTATGAGGATCGACTGAGGTCACTTGGCCTGGAAAAGAGGAGGCTGAGGGGAGACCTCATCACAGTCTACAGCTTCCTCATGAGGGAGAGTGGAGGTGCAGGCACTGATCTATAGTCTTTAGTCATCAGTGATAGGACCCAAGGGAACGGTGTCAAGGTGTGACAGGGGAGGTTCAGGCTGGGTATCAGGAGGAGGCTCATTATTGAGAAGATTGTTGCACGCTGAAACAGCTTCCCCAGGGGTGTAGTCACGGCACCAAGCCTGTTGGAGTCTAAGAAGCATTTGGGCAGTGCTTGGTTATATGGTCTGAATTTTTGGGTAGACGTGTGGTGCCAGGAGTTGCACTCGATAATTCTTATGGGTCCCTTCCAATTCCAGGTATTCTATGGTTTTGTACCAAGGCGGTCCAAAACTCTGGGAGGATGTCATTCAAAAAAGGGTGAAAAGCATCTATGGTAGAAGTGTGGAATAATGAGTATCACTCCATCGTCCTGCCGAAAGCTGGTGTAGCTTATAACTAGAAACAAAATAAACAAACGTTGCTAATAGTTTTATGTGTTTTAAGGCAGACTCTAAATTGCTCAGTTGAAGGATCTTTATAATCATTTAGGTGTCTTGAATCATTAACTGATCTTAAAAGTCATAAAACTAAGTAGGTTTAGTCCTAAGTATCTGTAAGGTATACTCGTTTACATCAGCTAAAGCTACCTGAAAATACATAGAAATGTTTGCACATATATAATGAGACATAAAAAATCATATATATGTAAACATCAACTAGCATAATCATAAACTTATTTAAGCATCAGGAATTAGCAAAATGCATATTAACAGTAAGAACCCACTATTGATATATAGTCTGATGCAGTTAAACTTTACAGTTCTTTAAATATCTGACCATGGTTTTTTTCAGGTAATATTTGTCCAGTGTTGCCATTTTACAGTCTGAACTACCTCATATGTCAGGAATATGTTACAACTCAGTAGCTTTACTTGGCTTTGGCTTCTATATTTTATTTTGTTTTATTTTATTTTATTTTATTTTATTTTATTTTATTTTATTTTATTTTATTTTATTTTATTTTATTATTTTATTTTATTTTATTTATTTTATTTTATTTTATTCTAAGAATAAATGAAGAAATAGAAGAAAAACATAAGGAAAGATTGGCAAGTAGGTAACCTAGCTACTTAAAGAATCTTAGTCATTACCACAAGTGCATGCATGCTTTAATATATTAATCTTTTTAATTTATTGTCCTGGTAGAAATCTTCAGTTCATTGATCTTAAATGACTTTAGAAACATTAACTGATTAAGGACATGACTTTTAAAAGCTCTCATCACCAGTCTTTCTTCACCCTCACTGAACTCGGTGGTAAAACTACCAAAGCCTCAGCAAAGTATTAGGAGGCAAGTACTAATGCACATGCTAGAAGCAGGGGGAGAAAAGACTAGAGTCACCGTTACAATGCATCACAAGAAATCGTTCTATAATGAAAGTGCAAAACTGAGAAGACATTTACAACAGAAATTGGCTGATCAATGATAGTAGTTATGTAGCATTTCCCCCTAATATTGATTTATTTTTCATAGATTCATATATTCATAGATTAATGCCAGAGAAGCATTACAGCAGCAAGTCTGACCTCTTGTATATCATAGGCCATAACATTTTATCCTATTATACTTGTATTGAACCCAATCATTGTTTGTAACTAAAACATATTTTAGACAGGCATTCAAAAGCAATCTGAAGATTTACAGATACTGTATCCACACATTCAACAGTCTCACCCATGAGTTCTTTACTATTGATTTTGGGGGGGTCCTCAGTTTTTGTAAAATTGGGTTTGCTTTGATGATGTTGTCCTAAAATCAATATTCATGCTATTTTACTCATTTTAATGCCCTGGTACCAGTTGCTACCAGAAGTCCTTCAGTATGGAATGGAGTCTAACTGCGAGGAAGGAGGCTCACTTAGAAAAATACTCATACCCATCTCCATCAGTGGAGAGAATTTGTCTCTTTTGGGGGTTAGATCCTTCCATCTACAACCTGACTCACTCTGTGGGGGAACCTGCTTTTTGTAAGCCCTTTCCGTTATGTTAGGAGAGCTATATTAGGATTGGTGAACCTAGTCAGTCTCTGACCCATAGGTTGCTTTATTCAGCAATACCAGGATGTACCAATGACATCTCAAGGACAAATGAGCATTATTTATACTTCTTGGATAATTTCAAAGGCTCTGTTAATAAATATACAGGGCAATCTGATCCATATTTGTTCTCCAATAATGTCTACAGGAAAATTCAACATATTTTTATATCTGTATCTGTATCTAGTTATAGCTATATCTCTATATATCTATACATGTATGTCTCCACATATTGCATTAGACAGACAGAATTATCTATAGTATGTGAACTGAGGACTGCTTAAAGCTTTGCTTCTGAATTTTCTTTAATACAACCGTCCCTTTGATCTCAGGCCCTAGCTATATATACTGCAGTTGATTTCAGTCCCTTGTTTGCCTGTAGAAGTTTTACACCTCCACAATACACCCAGAGTAGCCATAAAAAGCCACCTCCTGAGATTAGACTTAAATGTATTAGACACAGATACTGGACTTCTGTTTTGAGGATGGAAGAGAGTTTCTTTTTATTCCAAATAAGATATATCTCCACTGGTCTATAGAATCTATTTCTCATCTGATGAATATATGTATTAGATATATGTCCAAAATTTATAGACATGTGCATATATACATATATGTGTATTTTCATTGCTTCATTTGTTATTTATTTTGCATATATACAATATCTCATATACAACAATGAGGAGGAAGAGAAATGCATACACAGTAGCTCAGCTTCTTTGTGAGTTAAGTCATTTTCCTGAAGAAAATCTGGAATTGTACACCTGCAGGTGAAGTATCCTTAGTATCCTGCTTTTCTACGCTCAGCTAACTGTTATACTTATGCAGCACTTAGATATTTTTATTAATATTATTCTTTTTATTTTTTTAATAAAGCTGGCAGTGGTCACTCTACCTCATGCTGAATTAACAGTTTTTCTGTTAGAGTGTATGATACGAATGTTTGATATAGTTCATCAGCTAAAAGTTTTAAAATAAATAGATTTGCATAACATCCAGGATCCAAATGACTTTGGCTTCTAAGATACATGGGTTAGCTAAGATACTGATAGATCTTGGAACATGCACTGAAACAAACTCAGATATCAGTGATGCCTTTGGAGCTTTTTACCTCCCTTAGTTTTGACCTTCTCCCTTCCTCTCCCCTTTAGATTTTCACGCATGTTTTTGGGTAAAGTATTTGAATGTAGGTTGCATGTGGGTTCTTAAATGTTATGCTTCCAAGATGATTGCTATCACTCAGATATGAGACCTGGGTGTTATGATAGAAAGCTGTGTGAAAAATATCTAATTGGTAAAAAAAGTAAATCTAACTCCAGAAATAATTAGGAAATAATGGATATTGAAAGAGAACAATTTTTACACATCTGGAAACAAAGATGGATCAACCATATCTTGAATACTGCCACTATCTCTACTGCATTTATCACAATATGGATGAGACTAGGTTAAAAGATTCACCAGAGGATAACAGGTGACAAAAGGTATAGTGTATTTTCTGTTGGTGTTATGAAAAATTAAGCTAACAAAATCAAGTTTCAGAAAGAGTGATGTAGAGGAGATATAACAATGCTATGAAATTAAGTCGGTTTTAATGGTGATAAGCAAAGATTGATTTTTCATTACCTCTTCCAAAATAAAAGTTAATGTAATCAAAGAAAACTATAAAAATCATTATTTGAAACACACAGAAGTTCATTCTTCACACAATTAACAGAAAAGACTAGAGGACAGCAGATCTTTAGAATTCCTATCCAAAGGAGGGGATGGATAATAAATGTTTCAATATGTTCAAAAGTATCATGTTAAAATAAATGGAAGAAAAATCCATTCATGAATCCTAAATGGACAGAGACAGCATCCAGGTTAAGAGGTTCCTACACTGAAAACATCTGAATTTAAAAGAGTATTAGGAAAAAACCTTCTTATTATCCTTGAAGTACCTGTTTGATAATGAGATGAAAACAAAACAAAACAAAACAAACAAAAAAAAGAAACAAAAAACACCAGTGTGCATTCTTAAAAAAGCCCTGATGTCATCTCAAACAAATTGCCAGAGTCTAAGGATTTAACTTCTTTTCCTCAGCACATCTTTCCTCTAAAAAGACTTTGCCCTGTTATAGTGATATGATGGAAAAAAACTAGTGAAAGATTGCTAGCCACACCGACTCTGTGGTGTCCATGATTATGTAAGTATCACTGAGAAATTCTATAAACTGGGCTTTCTTTCTTGTCATTTAAAAGAAATATATAAAATTTCTCTTGGGACACAAATTCCTGGCAGGCATTGTTTTGATAAAGTATTACAATAATACACCACTGAAGCAGTAGCAATCCTGGATATTACGAAAAACATAGAAGAATAAGCTGTTCTTTCAGTGTGTTGAAATGCATCACTAGAGCAACAGTTGCCAGAGGAAAAAGGATTGTTATAGACCAGAATACTTTAGAGGTTCAGAGAACACAATGATTGATGTTTATTATTATTTATTTCTTAGAATTTTCTTATTATTAGTTATTGTATGGTTACCACGTAGTAGGATCTGTACAAATGTACATAAAAAGATATTTTTATATAAATTTATATTTTAACATGATTCCTAATACATCAGCAGGGTCATTCATAAAACACATTACACAGATGTAGCAATTTGCTTTGAAAATTGAAATTTGAAGTACAAATTTAAAAGAAAACATTCATGTTAAAATTATAATTAAAATAAATAGAATTTCCTTCTTTATCTTTTGATAATTTTATGCTATCTTTTACCTAAACTCCTAAAAAAATCTTTGAAAATGGGTATGCAGAGACAGTTGAGATAGCTCAGTGCTTACTCAGTGCTCATGTTACTGGGCAGATTTGAAGATTTTTAGTTCTTGGAATCACATGAGTTAGTAAAAATCCCTATTTCACTTTTCAAGATCACTTTCTTATCCCTTACTCTTAAGAGTAATCACTTGAAAATACGCCTAAAATATGACTTAGAAATCAGAATTCAGAAGTTTACCAAACTGGAAGATGAAGATTAATCGTTGTCCTGCTCCTGGTAACAGAAGAGCATCTGAGGTCCTCATCAGCTGCAGAAAGGAACAGAGTCAAATTTGATTTTCTCCTGGTATATGTATTTCCTTGTCCATTTGGTTTTAAAGGCTGTCTGAAGGGTAGAAGGGAATCTTCAGTCACCTTTCCTATTACACTTCCACCCATGTGAATCATTAGTGGGAGGAGGTTTCCTGTCTTCTGTGACAGTGGCAAAACTATCAGTCTCGCTCTGCAAAAGAATAAAAATATTTTGAAGCTTTTACAAAACTCCAATAACTGAAATATGTGTGGCATCCCTTCATCTGCACCTTCTCAATAAATTGTTTCAGGCTAGGGGATGGACAGAGATTCATACAAACCCCCACCTAGCCAAAGTTACCTTATGGTAAAAACAAGAGCGACATGTATGATTTATTTATTTATTTATTTATTTTTCTCAGCTCACTAAAAGTTATTCTGGAGCATAATGCACAGGGGAGTTATTACAAAGGAGAAAATTCCCTGTTGTTCCTAGATATTTTGAGGACAGAAAAAAAAATCCTCCATATTCTTTTATTTCATATACAGACTATGAGCTAGCAGGGAGAATGAACGCACTTTTTTCCAGTTGCCTTGTCAAGAAATGTAATATATAATAATACCCTGCTTCCTTCCTGCAGAAAAACCTTTTTGTTAAAATTGGCATCTCTGTCTTGTGGCCTTGAAAGCCTGAAATACAGGGTGCAACTTAATCAGCTAGAACAGTGCTGTGCTTGCTGTACTGAATGCACTTCAAAGGTTTCCACAGTGTAACGAATGGTCAGATGGTGTGTGGTCTGATTCACTTCTCCCTGGGAACATGGTATTTTGCCAACATCTGCATTATATCGTGTCAACAATTACAATATTTCAGAGTCACTGCTTTCTTTTTATCTCTGAAATCCATCCTTTTAACAGTTCTTGTGTCAGAATATACCACAGAGCAACTACTTCTAGTACCCTGGTGTTATCCTGCCTTTTTTCTTTTGCAGACCATCTGCAGTTATCCTGCAAGGTGAAAAAAATAATCTTCTCTTATGTTCTTTCTGAGGAACTTAAAGTGGACATCTCTGAAACACAACAGCCTCTCTCACAGGATACAGTAATGCAACTTGCCATGTAACCAGCATACAACCATCACCAGCACCATCAGTAGGTTGAAGAGAGACTACATACATATTCTTCTGCAGCATGCCTTCCCAGGAGAGGACTGCTGAGAAATGTATTGCATCTTGGAGTAATGTGGATTCTTCCATTGAAGTGGATGGGAACATGACAAGACTGTATGCAATTGTACATTGTAAAGAAAGACTACTACACTTAGGAAGGAGTAGGTTGTTTTTTGGAGGTGGGGTATTACACAGCAAAATTTTCTTATGCATGTGCAGAAAACAAAATGTTACTTGCAAAGTAAACAGAAATTTAAATGAATCCTACTAAGTGTTACAAGGAACTGGGGGATTTGCATTTTGTGCTGAAAGCAAACTGCAGTATTCAAAATATCACTACAGTCACATATGAAAAAATTACTTCAATATAAATGTAACTGTGCTTCCCCATGGTGTGAAGGAAGGGTGACTTGTGCCAGTAAAAACAGACAAACAAACAAAACACCTCTTTGTGTAGATAAGACTTGACACAGAACCTATGCAAAGAGTTTTGCAAACAAATTAGACATGATAAACACGAAACAACAAAAAAGTCATATTTTCTGGGTTTATAAAACTAAAGGACTAAATGAATTTAAAGCACAGTATAAATAGTTCTACTAGAGTCTACAGTAATACAAAAAATAAAAGAGTGGTATGAGGAATCTGTGGCAGAGCTATCAATTGAACTTCTAGTTTCTAAGTCCCAATGTAAGTGTGATAACCTCCAGACGATCTTTCTTTTCCACCTAATGTTACCTCTGACACAACACAAATAGTGAAAAAAAAAAAACATGTTTTCACTCTTAAATGCATCTTGTATTTATAATTAGGGACTGATGATTATTTTGTTAATAAGAACTATGTAATTTTCCAAAGACACAACCAGACAGCATTTCCTGAAAAATTTCTGTTCCTTGGTAGTTATCTCCTTTTATTTGTATACTTGTAGTGAGTATTTTGTAGGGTAATGTGACAGCTCAGTCATTTGATGCTAGATTCAGCTGTTTGTTCATACAAGAGTCTAACATGTGAGCTGCCCTAAGAAATCTCATCTGGCAATTCAGATGCTACACCAGAAAGTCATGGGCTGATGGTGTAGTCTAACTACTTTGAGTCTACTTATATGCTCTTTGTTTCTCCAAGGTCTTTTTATAGTTGATGAAGATCCAATTAATTCAGTCAGCAGTATCTAAAAAGTAATCCAGCTCATCTCATAGCAGACAGGTGCATTTTCTCACTTGGACATCTCTCCGGGTCTTCATAAACGTAGTTAAAATGTATTCTATGAGTAAACATTGGCATGTTTAGACATGAGTTAGACATCAGCCTACATACAGGCTTTTGCTCAGTAGCTTAAACAAAAATATCTAGCAGTGATAGCTTAGAGTTCCCAAAATATTTAAATATCACCAGTAAACACCACACAGCATTTATGGGATACCTGTAGTTATCAGTAACAGTTACCCGTTGAATAGAGTTCCTGCTGGAGGCCAGGAAGACTAGCCTGGAGTATGTCAGTTGGCAGCAGATGCCTACATGTGGACAACTGAACTGAGGTCTTCATCTCCACGTGGTGTACTTGCTTATGTATCTTATCATATACCAAACAACCTCCTCATATTTGAACATGGTTGATTTTTGATAGTCCTGATCTAAGTCAGGCTAAGTATTTCAAGTTTTGATCTTTGAGGGCAAATTTTGGTCTGTTGGCAGTTAATTTCCATCTCTTTTATGCAGTACATTATTTTTTATCATACCTCTGAATCACTGAAAACTTTAGTGGAAGTTATCTAAAAAAAAATAATAATAATAAAAAAATCCCTTTTGGTATGGTCATTTGTTTGCATTTGCTTTCTGTTGTGTCTATATTTCTCCTAGGCTGAAATTTTCTAGGCTGAAAAATGGTTAAAAAATGAACTTTGTGCCATCATTAACTTGCTGTATGGCTCGCAGCAGTCTTGTTCAGTGACAATTTACTTGCTAATTCTTTTTTGAGCTGTTTCTTTTCTTGAGGTTGATCTTGTTCCGTGCCTATTTCATAGGTACTCAAGTATTCTTTCTATTCTTCTCCAGACCATCTCTTTCAGTGTCTACTTTTTGCTATGTGTTGCATATTGGCATTATATGCAATGCTTGTCCTTACTATCTTACCTGTCTCTAGGCCAACAGCCTACTTCCAAGACTCCATAACTCTGTTCACATGACTTGGACCTGCTCTACCTTTTTCTTTAATGCAGTCAACTCACAGCTTTTCCACAAGCCCCTTCTTGCCGAGGCTTTTGGACTCCCTTTGCCTGCCTATACACGTAAAAACTTCTTTTTATCCTTCTCTTCCCTTCAGAAAAGCTCAAACACATCTTGAGATACCTATGCATTCTCAATGTGTGCTTATCCTTGCAACATAAGAGAGTAGGAGCAGCCTGGCACACAGGAAAGAGAAATAGCACCAAAGCCAATTAAAAATTATTCATGAAGCTGAGGTATCTGGAAGCAGGTGAGCTCTCCCAGGAACTTTGAATGGGTTCAAACTACAGAGAAACTGTATTTTCTCTGCCATTTGAATTTTAATCTATAGGGAGCTAACCTCTTTAGATTAGATGCAAAACGTAGTTCTTTCTGAGAAACTAACACACACACACTCACATACAAAGCCCTGAAGAACTGAGCTGAGATCAAAACACTTGTTACTTTGAGATTCCTCTGGTGAACTTGAATCCTAGTCTTGAAGGTGAAATCCATCTTCTGAGTCCATAGAGCTTTCTGTTCCCCTGGAACTTCTTACAATGTCTATAAAGATTTCTGCTCTTAACCTTTCTTGTGTTATAAAAAGCACAGCCACATTCCTCATAACTATTTGATGTCTTATATAAAACCCTTTAAAAAAAATCCCAAGATAGCATCAAAAGAAAAAGTTGCCCACAGTTGTCTTTAAATGCCATGCTTATTTAATATCGACATGAATATAGAGTCACTGCTCTTTGAATCCTGGACTCCCAGACTAGCAGTGGAGGTGCACAACCTAAAATCTGCCAGTTGTTTAAAAA
Source organism: Anas platyrhynchos (assembly GCF_047663525.1). Taxonomy (NCBI): domain Eukaryota; kingdom Metazoa; phylum Chordata; class Aves; order Anseriformes; family Anatidae; genus Anas; species Anas platyrhynchos. The sequence continues at coordinate 5,641,961 of NC_092621.1, read as the reverse complement.
ATAATAAAAAAATATTTGACTCCATAGGGAAAATGTGTCAAGAGTAAAAGGCAGTGAGGGTGAATTTTGGACAGAGTCCAAAAACATTTGTAGGAAAGAAGCTGCTTTTTTTACCGACAGCCTCCTGACATGTTTTCTTCAGTTTTGCCACAAAGTTGAAGTCTTTCCTCAGGAGAAATACGTGTGTGTGCATGTGTGTGCATGTGTGAGTAATGGTAGACCCAGAAATTTTAGACAGTGGCTAACCTGACATCTAGGGAAGAGGGGGGGAGAAGGGGGAAGTAGGACCACTGAGCTGACTTGTCAAAAAATAAGCTATTTCAAATAGTTTATCTTTGAAATATGTCAACTACTAGTTCCTTGCAATTCTAATTTAATTTTATTATATCGTTCCCAACACAAATGTGCCCACACATGCTCATGTGCACTCAAAGTATAAGGCCAATATATATTCTAAGGAATAATTTATTTTGATTTGTTATAGTCTATGTACAATTATATGACAGGTCTAATCTTCAAGATGAATCACTTTTTTTCTTTTGTTATTTGGTAAGTGTGTCATAACACATTAACATCCTACTGACAACTGCAAAATATAGAGACAATCAAAAGACCGGGCCAGAAGGGCAAGATAAAATAACATGAAAAACTCCAATAGCCATCAGGTACAGGGTTCTCTCAATTCCCACAGACTTTAGCTGTGCCTAGGATTGTACAGAAACCAATTATTATTTTATTTTTCTTTTTTTTTTTTTTTTTTCATGCTTATGTTTCTCATAAAGAAACAAAGAAAACTTTATTTTGACACTCCACTAAAATGAAAATATATTTACTGTCTCATGAGTACACACTGTTTTGATAAGAGTGCTAAACAATCTATTTGTCTGATATTATATGTATCTTATGAAGTAGCTTAAAAGGCAGCATAAAAAGTATAAACAATTTTGAGCACACACACACACCTTTTTGTATGTATATCATTCCTTGTTGTTAATAGAAATATGTCTACTACAAACCTTTAATAGGATAATCATACAATCATAGAAAATCTTGAGTTGGAAGGGACCCATAAGGATCATCGAGTCCAACTCCTGGCACCACACAGGCCTACCCAGAATTTTAGACCATGTGACTAAGTGCGCAGTCCAAATGCTTCTTAAATTCTGACAGGCTTGGTGCCATGACTACTTCACTGGGGAGCCTGTTCCAGTGCATGACAACCCTTCTGGTGAAGAACCTCTTCCTGATGTCTAAACCTCCCGTCTCAGCTTGACACCATTCCTGTGGGTCCTATTGCTGGTCACTAAAGAGAATAGGTCAGCACCTACCCCTCCACTCCCTGTCACGAGAAAGCTGTAGACTGCAATGAGGTCTCCCCTCAGCCTCCTCTTCTCCAGACTGAACAAGCCAAATGACCTCAGCCGCTCCTCATAGAGGTCTTCCTCTCTAGGCCCTTCACCATCTTCGTCACCCTCCTTTGGACACTCTCCAACAATTTAATGTGTTTTTTGTACTGTGGTGCCCAGAGTTGCACGCCGTACTTGAGGTAAGGCCACACCAGTGCAGAGTAGAGTGGGATAAGCACCTAGGAATTGCTGTTTACAGTTAGACCTGGAGGGTTAAATCAAGAATTGAGTCAAATAACGTACTAGTCAAATACATGAGCCCTCCGAGAATTTACCAGCTAATTAGGAATTATATTTGCATAGTAAATGGCTATAGCATTAAAAAATAATCTTATCAGTTATTTCTTCTTCTTTTTATTATGTAGTGGGAAGAGGAATTAAATGTATTGATAAAAATATGAGAGAAACAGAAGAGACAAAAGGATGGGAAATATAACAAAGAAGAAAAAAACAGAATGATTTGGATATAAACCTTCAGAGACAGGAATATGAGAGAGAAGGAAAAGAAAATAAAACAAATAAGTGAAGTCCTGAAGCATACAGAAACAAGATTGTTGAGATAAATAGGAAATCCCCAGAAAATACCTTCTCAATGAAAATATTATTCTTTTCTCACTTATTTTCTCTCCATGGAAGTGTAAGAAAACAAACAAACAAGAACTGGCTTTAATCTGCTTTCGTTTGAGCTGCTAATGTTCTTTGTTCAGTGTTAAGTATCTTACACAGATAAAAATACTGATGTGTTCATATTGACGTCAGATCAAATTTGTCTTGACCAAGCCAGTGGAAATTAATTTCTGAGACCACATCTCTAACAATGGAAAGATGCAGGGTCCTTACTGGGGATGATTCAGAGTGGCCACCAGTTTAGGTGCTCTGAAACACAACCCACTTTCTTTATTCTCCACTGGCAACAGGGGAAGATAAGTCTTTTTTTATATACCTCATGATACTTGACAATATCATTTCTGGATGAGCTGTTGTGGCTAACGCCATGAGTTGAGAAAACTCATCCTTGAGGGTGGATTATTTGAATGCATCCCAGTTAAGAGAATGTTACTGCAATTAATTGTTCAGTGCATATGAAGTGATGTCAACAGTTCAAGTTGTTTTGTCAAGTTTTCTCTACAGTTCTCACCTAAAGAAATTAGTCACATCAAGCTCTAAAAACCTTTTTTTTTTTTTTTCTTTTTCTTCCTATATCCCTAGATCAATAATTTGCCATGATTATCATAGCTTTATGTGTATTACTTTGAAACATCTTAATCACTGCTAGGATAGCATGTTGGTCTCTTTTTTCTTTTTTTCTTTTTTTTTTAAATCTAGTGGGCAGTTTGCATACAAGTCTGCATATAATCTTTCATAAAGCTTCTTTATCGACTAACATTTACCTAAGAGGGCTGTGCTCAAAAACACTATGTCAAATATTCACAGTGTTAATGAGAAAATCCATCTTTCTTGCAGCAGGTGAACTTCTACCCATTCTTAAGAAGCAGAATTCATTTAAAGAACAAAAATGTTTAAATAAAGCTTAATTTTACTTGCTAAAATCATTTTCTTTTCTGCTGAGGTAGACTAAAACAGCAACTGAATATTCGTCGAAATTCAGAATTTCTGTATCAGTCATGAGGAAGAATAATATAGAATGAAAAAGAATATATGTAGAATTTTAAAGAATTTTACTTCCAGGGTAAAATATACACTTTGAATTGAAGAACGTTTCTTTTCCTATTTTTTTTCAACTCCATTGTACAATATTAACATAACATTAAGGTCTTACTGGGTTAAATATTTTCAACTCCATTTTAGCAAGATGCACCACCTACTTGATTTTTGATATATATATATATATTTTAAAACACATGGAGGAATTTGTGCTTTTCTATGGATTTTAAGTCCTGTTGTCATTTTCAGTGATGAAAAAGTTATGGAAAAATACCATACAAACCTCCTAGGGGGCTTTGGTTTTGTTTTTAATTTGGGGATTTTGAGTTTCTTCTTTGCTCTTTTGTGCTTCACTCACCTTGTGCAATTAAATTGGGCTCTTCATAAATGACAAGGGGGGATGACCACTCCAGGTTTTTCTTCTTGATTCTCACAGGACATAGCTATCAAACTTTCTGGACAGATGAGTCAAGCTACTTTTATACAAGTCTGTGAACAGGATTATAAACTGGAAACAGTAATATCACTCCTGACTGTAAGAAAAGATCTGCTGATGGCAGTGTGCAAAGGTCAAGGCTAGAATATGGTCAGAGAGTCCTCTTTGATTCCAGGCATTTGTTAACCACTTCATTGCCACATGAAATATCTTTCTTTTTTCTCTCTTTCCTTCCTTTTCTCTGCTTTTTAACATTTTCTTTTTTCTTGATATTGTTTTGTTGTTTTTTTTCTTTGTTTGTTTGTTTGTTTTTTGATGTTATTTGTTTGTTTGTTTCAACTGGCATTCCACTAGTTTCAGCAATTTCCTTTTCCAACTCCTATCTCACCTTTAATCAGCTAAAAAAAAAAAAAAAAAAAAGTGGAAAAACAGCTAATATTGACATTAACAGTTTTTTCAATGCAACGAGAGCATCTTCCCCTCAAAGTATGTATATGAAACACAGATCCACCTATAGTTCATGTCTGTGTTAGCTCAGAACACAGATCAATAAAAAATATGACCACACTAGCACATCAGCTGGAGAATTAAACTTACTGAGAGGCAGGATGTACATTCTCTTATACATTCAGAGTCCTTCTACTTCAAGTCCAAATGCTATTTTTCCCTTATTTTGGAATGTTAGTTGCCCCCCCCCTAAAAAAAAACAATATTTTTCAATTAACATTTAAAATTTCGTAATGGAAAATCTTTAGTTTTATATGAGGATCAACATTACTTTGGAAGAAAAGGGTCAAAAAACACTCCAGATCTTTAGTTCTACTGACAAAGTGCTTGCCTTTTGGTTAGTTAGTTGTTTTAAAGAAGAGAAGCTTTGTGCATGCATTTCTTGACAGTACTTTTACTTGCATCCTATTTATTTTGTAAAAAAATGTAGGAAATCCTATATTGCTAGTGAGGCTGAGAGCTGAATGCCATTGAAACTAATGTGGAAAAAAAAAAAAAAGTCTTTAGGAAAGGAGATGTACAACTGAGTCTCATGACTGGACTAATGTATCCATACCTTTTGTAATGTAATTAAACTATATTTTCATTTTCTTTTCTGCAGTGACAACTATCCAGGGAATGTCAACGTTTCCTTCTAAGAGTCCATCTGGTAGTTAGGAAAATGATTCTGGTTTGCAGTAAGAAGGAAAGGACTCAATATTTTAGGAATCAAAGAAAGAGATATCAAAAATATTAGACATTTTGTGAGTAGAAAATAAATAATGGTTGAATGCTATTATTATCAGAAGGCAATGTCCAGTTGGAAACTGTCACTGTTCATAAATACTCTTGATAAGTAACTGAAATTAGAAGTTTTCATGGAAAACTTTCCTCATATTTTTTTATTTTTTTTTATCCTATAACTATTATGATTCATTTTGTTTATTTGGTTGACTGGTTGGTTGGTTTGCCTTTTTAATATAAATAAAGTTCTGATCTTAGTGAATAAGATTTAAATTGGAGTTGTTTCGATAAGGAAAAGAATGTCTGTCAATATGAGTTCCTGTTTCTGAAAACCTGGATTAGAAGGTAACTTTACTGGTGCAGCTGGATTTAGAGATGAAGTCTTCATTAGCCAGTGTTTTCTATCATTTTGGTTTGTCCTTGATCTCACCTTAGTCCTTACAGAACTGATACACTGCTATTACAAACTTGTTCACATAAAGCTGATGCAAACTTTCTTGAGTACTTGGGCTGTGTTTTGACGAGTGAACTGATGCTGCATGGACTACTTCATTTAAACAATCCTCATGTTTTTCAGTTTTGAGAAGTAGTATTCAGCAGTTCTTTGTTCACATGATTACTCCTCTATCTGTGATGAAGATCAATTCAGAAGATCAATAAGGGATTTGAGGGAGAAATGTTGGCATACCAACAGGTTTTTAATACACAGGAAGACCCAATACAGCAAAGTACTTAAGCACATGTCAAAATTTAAGCTATGATGACTTCCACTGACTTTACTCTCACTATTCATGTACTTAAAGCCAGGGACATATTTAAGTACCTTGCTGAGTCAAGATTGTTCTATATTATAAAAGAAGGGGGTGAACATAGAGTGTCAATACTGTTGGAGCTGATGAGCACACAAGTTGTTAGTGAGGAGTAGGAACTAAGGCTTAGACCCACAAAATAGAAAGAAAGGGAAAAATGAGAATGATAAAGGAAAAGAAAAAAAAAAAAACAAAAAAAAAACACATTGAAGAGATGTGACAGCCATGACATTCATCCATAAAAATGTAAAGAAATCCAAAACTCTAAGGTCACTGATCTATCCTTTCTTCATCAATTGTGCTGAAGTAATGCAGCTCATGGCCTATTGAATGTAAAAATCCCCTGCTGTTCTCAAGTGCTGGGTAGAAAAATACAATGTGTGATCGACAACTTTTAGGCCCCAGTAGGGTGAATTAAGGACAAAGTGCTCTTGAGTACTGAATTTTTCTGCTTTCTGGGGTGAAATTAAGCCCCAAGCAGAGTGGGGCTTAACAATTCCCAGTGGCAGGGGCCATTCCTGCTGTGGCTGAAGGCACAAATGCACCAGAGATTTAATGAAAGGTTCATCAGGGATTCAGTTTTGATCCCATTTACACTGACCTTGTAAAACTGGAATAACTTCACTGAGGGCAGCGTGATCAATCTCTATAGAGAAAACAATGCTGGAAACAACACACGCCTACAGTCTTTGTCTGCTTTCAGAGTATAAATGCCTTGAGAAAAACATAAATAAACATCACAAGGCATGAGATGCCATCCTTACCAAAATGCATATGAAATCCCCTACAGAAGGGAAGATTTTTTCCTATTTAAGCAGCCATTTCAAAAAAGTATATGCTCCATCTGTATTGTTAAAAAAATTATTGCATCCAAGCTAAGTAAATGTTCTAAGCAGTAGGCTGGGTTATGCCTGCTGATCTTTTCAACTGGAAAATTCTTCCTAAAGGGCAACATTATGGATCAGAGTCTACCAAAGGGGAAAAAGAAAAAGAAAAAGAAAAAGAAAAAGAAAAAGAAAAAGAAAAAGAAAAAGAAAAAGAAAAAGAAAAAGAAAAAGAAAAAGAAAAAGAAAAAGAAAAAGAAAAAGAAAAAGAAAAAGAAAAAGAAAAAGAAAAAGAAAAAGAAAGAAAAAAAGAAAGAGAGAGAGAGAAAAAAAAAAAAGAAAATAAAAGAAAAAAAAAAAAAGGAAGAAAATTGCCCTGCAAGCTGATAAAAGCCCATCTGCCTGCTTTTGACAAGGCACTGTCATTCTTCACAGCTTCGCATCCTGTAGACATTTAGAGGGTCATAATTTCCAGTTCAGTTTTCTTTTTTTCACCCCCCTCTCTTCTGAGTGGAGCAATGTGCTGAGGAGTAGGCTAAGACGGCCTGAACTAATTCATCTTGTGACCTTTTAGTGCCTTCAGAGCAAAGTGATTTAATAGCACTTAATCTGTCAAAAAACTGAAGCTTTGTAATAACTGTATATTAAGCCAGTTTTTATGGAGCATTAGCTGAAGTCCTTCCAGTTTACAAAATAGGGTGGTACCTTGTCGCCTTTTTTTGCGGTATATTTTTTTTTTTCCCTATTCCATGAATCCCTGTTATTCAGGAACGCCATTTTGTATTTAAGGGAGATAGGGAAATACTCATGACAGGTAACTCTGTATTATAGGGTCCATGGGTCCATGGGAAAGGTCTCTACCCATCCCTGTGTGATTTATGCCACAGGGCTGCCGGAGGATTGAGCAGGCAGTACATCCAGGCCCCACTGCTAATGGAGGGATCTGCTCAGATTTGATCTTGTGCCACAAATGTTAATTTAGATTTAAAAATTAAAATAAATAAAAGAATCACAGAATCACAGAATCACAGAATTTCTAGGTTGGAAGAGACCTCAAGATCATCGAGTCCAACCTCTAACCTAACACTAACAGTCCCCACTAAACCATATCCCTAAGCTCTACATCTAAACGTCTTTTGAAGACTTCCAGGGATGGTGACTCCACCACCTCCCTGGGCAGCCTGTTCCAGTGCCTAACAACCCTTTCAGTAAAGAAATTCTTCCTAACATCCAACCTAAAACTCCCCTGGCGTAACTTTAGCCCATTCCCCCTCGTCCTGTCACCAGGCACATGGGAGAACAGGCCAACCCCCACCTCGCTACAGCCTCCTTTAATGTACTTATACAGAGCAATAAGGTCACCCCTGAGCCTCCTCTTCTCTAGGCTGAACAAGCCCAGCTCCTTCAGCCGCTCCTCATAGGACTTGCTCTCCAGGCCCCTCACCAGCTTCGTCGCCCTTCTTTGGACCCGCTCAAGCACCTCGATGTCCTTCTTGTAGCGAGGGGCCCAAAACTAAACACAGTACTCAAGGTGCGGCCTCACCAGAGCCGAGTACAGGGGGAAAAAAAGGGATTATTTGAACATAAAGCACTGAATGTGACAAAAAAATTGTGACAACTGGTTCCATCTTCTCTCACAGCTTTGTTTTTGGACAGTTTTATCTAAATTAAATTACTTAATCTAATTTCCTTATAAAGTAATCCAAGTAGTAATATTATTTATTTATTTGTTTTTATTTTAAGTCACTGATGTTAAAGGAATTCTGGACACGAATGATCTTCTTGTCTGTTTGCACAATATGACCACTAAGGAATGTCATCTTTTGATACCACAGTTTGGTAAGAATAAATGTAAGAAGAAAGAGCTAGTCAAAAATCAGAATTTTTAGATCATTGTATTCACATTAATTTTTATCATCAAACCAGGAACAAAAAGTTGAAACATCAGATTTTCTTTGCCAAATCAAAGTTTCATTAAAGCAAATGAATATCATCCTCAAACTTTTTTTTTCTGTGCCTGTAAGAGAGACTGAACTGTGTATTCTGAAAACTTTATAAGAGTTATAGACTGGAGATATGAAGTAGAGGTTTTTAAAGGGATGTATCAACTGTGTGATGTCCCCCCTATCTCATTCTGTCCATTGTATTCATTCTACTGATGTAATGGAGATTATAATCTCCACTGGGGGAGGTTAAATTATTTGGGTTATCAGTAAACCCTCTGGCAGACACTTAGTGCTCTAATTAACTAAGAGTGCCAGATATTACCAAATCTTGGGTTTGTGTGGTGATTTCAAGTCTTTAGATGCTGGGCAAAATAAATGGGTATTAGGAATACATATGAAAAGTGTTTACCTCATTGCATTCACATATCCTGTGAACTTTACCTATTCTACATCAGATTTGTCCAAGAGAAAAAAAATAAAATAAAAAATGGTGGGGTGGGGAGGGAGAGTAGGAATAAGGTAGAAATAAGTAGGAATAGGTAGGAATAAGGTAGGAATAAAGGGTAGATTAAAACTACACTTTTAACCAGATGTAAATTAGCAAGATACTTCAGTGAACTTGATTTTGCTGGTAGTGGCAGCTGGAGAATAATTTTTAAAGCTGTAATGAAGGGCTAGTTTCAACCAGAACAGTATAAAGCAACATATTTTCATAACCAACAGAGCAACAAACCACCAAACAATTATTTGTCTAGAAAAATAAATGTCATTTTTAATTAAAAACAAACAAACAAACAAACAAAACTTTGTATCTTTGAACTACTGTTAGGTAACCCTTCCTTTGTGCAACATCTCCATGCATGCATCTCAGATTATTATCATTATTGTTACTATTATCTTAACGTAGTGTTTAAATTAGTCCTTTGTAAATTTTTTATAAATACACACAATTAAAAACTTTCACTGCCCTCAGAGAATGCAAGTTAGGCAAGATAAAGCACAGATTACTAGAGGGCATGATTTAAGACAGACAGCTACAACTCTATAAATTTTCCCAGTCAGCATTAGTGTCTCTTAATATTTTATGTAGTATTCCTTGCTTATATGTGACATTTTGTGCTTCTGATAAATATACAGACCTAGGC
>NC_092620.1:13080000-13082500 GCF_047663525.1 Anas platyrhynchos | reverse complement strand
TTCTTCTTCTAATTCTAATTCTTCTTCTTCTAATTCTAATTCTTCTTCTTCTTTTCCAATTCTTCTACTTCTGCTTCTTCTACTTCTTCTTCTTCTTCTTCTTCTTCTTTCTTCTTCTTCTTCTTCTTCTTCTTCTTCTTCTTTCTTCTTCTTCTTCTTCTTCTTCTTCTTTCTTCTAATTCTTCTCCCTCTTCTTCTTCTTCTTCTTCTTCTTCTTCTTCTTCTTCTTCTTCTTCTTCTTCTTCTCTTCCTTCGTCGTCATCTTCTTCTTCTTCTTTTGCTACTTCTTCTTCTTCTTCTCCTCCTTCGTCTTTTCGTCATTTTCGTCTTCTTCTCCTTCTTCTTTTCTTCTTCTTCTTCTTCTTCTTCTAATTCTTCTTCTTCTTCTTCTTCTTTTTCTTTCTTCTTTTTCTTCTTCTTCTTCTTCTTCTTTCTTCTTCTTCTTCTAATTCTTCTTCTTCTTCTTCTTCTTCTTCTTCTTCTTCTTCTTCTTCTTCTTCTTCTTCTTCTTCTTCTTCTTCTCCGTCGTAATCGTCTTCTTCTTCTTTTTCTTCTTCTTCTTCTTTTTCTTCTCTTCTACATCTTCTTCTCCTCCTCCTCCTCCTTCGTCGTTTTCGTCATTTTCGTCTTCTTCTCCTTCTTCTTTTTCTTCTTCTTCTTCTTCTTCCTCTTCTTCTTCTTCTTCTTCTTATCCTAATCCTTCTAATTCTTCTTCTAATTCTAATTCTTCTAATTCTAATTCTAATTCTAATTCTTCTTCTTCTTTTCCAATTCTTCTACTTCTTCTTCTTTTTCCAATTCTTCTACTTCTTCTTCTTCTTCTTCTTCTTCTTCTTCTCTCTTCTTCTTCTTCTTCTTCTTCTTCTTCTTCTTCTTCCTCTTCTTCTTCTTCTCATCCTAATCCTTCTAATTCTTCTTCTAATTCTAATTCTTCTTCTTCTAATTCTAATTCTTCTTTTTCTTTTCGAATTCTTCTACTTCTGCTTCTTCTACTTCTACTTCTTCTTCTTCTTCTTCTTCTTCTTCTTCTTCTTCTTCTTCTCTTCTTCTTCTTTCTTCTGCTACTTCTTCTTCTTCTATTCCTTAGTCTTTATCGTCTTCTTCTTCTTCTTCTTCTTCATCTCCTCGTCCTTCGTCGTCATCGTCATCGTCTTCAACTTCTCCTTCTTCTTTTCTTCTTCTTCTTATTCTTCTCCTCCTTCGTCGTCATCGTCTTCTTCTTCTTCTTCTTTTTTTTCTTCTTCTTCTTCTTCTTCTTCTTAGTCTTATCTTCTCCTCCTTCGTCGTCATCGTCTTCTTCTTCTTCTTCTTTTTTTCTTTCTTCTTCTTCTTCTTCTTCTTCTTCTTCTTCTTCTTCTTCTTCTTCTACTACTACTTCTTCTTCTTCTATTCCTTAGTCTTCGTCGTCTTCTTCCTTCATCTTTCTTCTTCTTCTCTCCTCTGTCGTTGTCATATACTTCTTCTTCTTCTCCTCCTTCTTCGTGGTCTTCTTCTTCTTCTTCTTCTTCTCTTCTTCTTCTTCTAATTCTTCTTCTTCTTCTTCTTCTTCTTCTTCTTCTTCTTCTTCTTCCTCGTCTTCTTCTAATTCTTCCTCTTCTTCTTCTTCTTCTTCTTGTTATTATTATTATTCTTCTCCTCCTTCTTCTATTTCTTCTTCTTTTTCTCCTCCTTCGTCATTTTCGTCATTTCTTCTTCTTCTTCTTCTTCTTCTTCTTCTTCTTCTTCTTCCTCTTCTTCTTCTTCTTCTTCTTCTTCTTCTTATCCTAATCCTTCTACTTCTTCTTCTAATTCTAATTCTTCTTCTTCTTTTTCCAATTCTTCTACTTCTGCTTCTTCTACTTCTTCTTCTTCTTCTTCTTCTTCTTCTTCTTCTTCTTCTTCTTCTTCTTCTTCTTCTTCTTCTTCTAATTCTTCTCCCTCTTCTTCTTCTTCTTCTTCTCTTCTTCTTCTTCTTCTTCTTCTTCTTCTTCTTCTTCTTCTAATTCTTTTTCTTCTTCTTCTTCTCCTCCTTCGTTGTAATCGAATTCTTCTTCTTTTTCTTCTTCTTCTTCTTTTTCTTCTTCTTCTTCTTTTGCTACTTCTTCTTCTTCTTCTCCTCCTTCGTCTTTTTCGTCATTTTTGTCTTCTTCTCCTTCTTCTTCTTCTTCTTCTTCTTCTTCTTCTTCTTCTTCTTCTTCTTCTTCTTCTCCTTCGTCGTAATCGTCTTCTTATTCTTTTTCTTCTTCTTCTTCTTCTTCTTTTTCTTCTTCTTCTTCTTCTTCAACTTCTTCTCCTCCTCCTCCTTCCTTCGTCGGTTTTCGTCATTTTCGTCTTCTTCTCCTTCTTCTTTTTCTTCTTCTTCTTCTTCCTCTTCTTCTTCTTCTTCTTCTTCTTCTTATCTTAATCCTTCTAATTCTTCTTCTAATTCTAATTCTTCTTCTTCTAGTTCTAATTCTTCTTCTTCTTTTTCCAATTCTTCTTCTTCTTCTTCCTCTTCTCCTTCCTCTTCTTCTTCTTCTTC
>NC_092620.1:12872500-12990000 GCF_047663525.1 Anas platyrhynchos | reverse complement strand
GTCAATAGCAGCTTGATCCTGTAAAAGCAGATGTCGCAGACTATTTTGATCTGGTACCATCTCCTCAAGTATCTCTGTCGTGGCATAGGCTTGCCTCTTGGCCCAGCATTCCAATTTTTCTAAGTTGTTACGTGTGGCCGCAGATGCCACTCCAGGCACTGAAATTGCTAATGCCGCTCAAGCTGCAACCCCACACAATTCAACATTATCATTGCAATCCGATGCAAGCAATGCCCATTTATGTCTGGTGATCTCACGCAACTGTAACAAGCTAGGAGCAAATACAATGAGTTTATCTAAGTAACATGGACATCTGATAGCATTTGCAGGGATACCTTGCCAGGCCCCATCCCCACAAATCAGAAGGACATCAGGAGGTAAGGCCAAAGCTGCACAATTGTTCCAAACACTGTAGTTGTTACCCCTTGTCTCCATGCTACAAACCCCTAAACCCTGCTTAGCAGCGTCATTGTAATCACAGGTGTTATTTGTGTTTTTGTACCAGTATGGCCCTTTCCCGGTTCCTGTAGCAGGATTCACCTGATAGCCACGGCTACGTTCACATTTGTAGCCACCTTTCAGGTTGATACAGATTTGACTACAGATACCAGGGTTTTGACATTCATCAATATCTCCACAGTTTCTCTTGTCTACAAAGTCAAACCCAGCTGGACAGTCACATTCATGTATGTTGCATTCCTTCAGGGGCTCATCACCCCAGTCCTTGCAGTCTCTCTGCTGGTTACACACTTTATTGATATCTATGCATTCTCCACTTCTGCACTTGAATTTGCCAGGTCCAGAGCACTGAATAACATTGTTACAGTTTGCTTCATCAGTGCCATCCAGACAGTCTCTCACACCACTGCACTGCCTACTCCCATGGACACAGTTCCCATCTTCACATCTGAACTGGTCTGGCCTGCAGGTCCGAGAAGGGCAGTTAATTTCATCACTTCCATCCTTGCAATCAGGATCTCTGTTACAGTCTTTTTCACCATCACATTTCCAGGACACCAGGATACACTGGGTTGACTGAGGACCACAGCTGATTTCATTTACCTGGCATGTTCTCATATAACACAGATCAGCAATCTCATCAGACCCATTTTCACAGTCCGGATCCCCATCACACTGCCATCTGTTTGGCACACACTGACCACTGTTGCACACAAAGTCAGATTCAGCACACGTCTTCTTCACACAAGCACTCTCATCACTGCCGTCTGAGCAGTCTTCACATTTTGCTCTAGCCCTGTCGGCAGCAGTGCACAGGCAGGTGAGGGCGAGCAGCAGGCAGAATGCCCCACAGCACGGCAGCGCCCGCCGCAGCTCTGCACCAGTGTCACTTATACTACTCCTATTACCCGTGCTGTCAGTGTCAGTGGCATCCTCCTGGTACCGATTCTGTCTTTGCCGCCCCTTACTCTCCCCCTTTTCTTTTTGCCACTGACCATTCACCACAAATGGATAAGACACATGATTACTAGTTAGGAAAGAGAGTGTAACGTCTGCAGGCAGTGCCAGCTGCAATCCTAGAAGCTGTTTGTGAACGAGCCTGCCGGTGGTCATTTGGCAGTGTAATCTGCGTCTCTGCACTCCTGCCCTGCAATAGAGCTAAATCGTCATTAATAGTCCGTAGAATGAGGCAACCCCACGGAATGTTATCCAGAAACCAAGTTATAACACCGATCTGGGGACGAATAGTCTTTTTGCATTACAAGATAAACCTCTTAAAAAAGAATGCCAGAGAGAAGCAGCACAGCCGCTGCTGCTGCCTCCATGGTTACGTCAGACAGGCTGCAGGGTCCTGATGTCCGCCCCTCTGCTCTGTGCCAACTCGCCACACGGTGAGGGTCGGCTGCCGTTGTCCGCTGACGCCTCTGGTCTCCCGTAGCAACTCGATCTCGGATGTCCCGCATCGCACCGCGATTACTTCAACTTCATGCAATTACTTCAAATTTCCCGCGTCTCACCGCGATTCCTTTTTCTGCGTCCCACCGCGATTCCGCGTCCCACCGCGATTCCCTTTTCCGCGTCCCACCGCGATTCCTTTTTCCGCGTCCCACCACGATTCCCTTTTCCGCGTCCCACCGCGATTCCGCGTCCCACCGCGATTCCCTTTTCCGCGTCTTACCGCAATTCCATTTCCCGCGTCCCACCGCGATTCCGCGTCCCACCGCAATTCCCTTTTCCGTGTCCCACCGCGATTCCACGTCCCACCGCGATTCCCTTTTCCGCGTCTTACCGCGATTCCCTTTTCCGCGTCTCACCGCGATTCCGTTTCCCGCGTCCCACCGCGATTCCGAGTCCCGTTTCTCACCCCGAGGCCATTGCCCAGGTCAGTTAGTAGGGTGTTTCAATGCTTCTCTCTGTGAGGTGGTCGGCTTGCCGTGTGCCTCGGATCTCACGGCGCCGTTCCGATGTCCCGGCGCCGCTCCCATGTCCCGGCGCCGCTCCCATGTCCCAGCGCCGCTCCGATGTCCCGGCCTCAGCCTGTTCAGGTCTCAGCCTGTTCGGGTGCCATATGTTGCAGGAAGCACGGCCGAAAGCACTACAGACAAACAACTATAAGAAAACAACCCCACCTGCAAGAAAACAACCCCTTGTGATTAGCAGTCACATAGACCTTGTCCTTGAAGCCAGCTACTGGTAACCATATTTTTCTGAATTCCTCAATTGGGCGATGTGGGAACACTGTCATGGGAACTTCTCATAGTTGCCCTGGTAGCTTGGTTTGCTCAGCTACAGCAAGCCATGGGATTTTTGCTGTTTCAAGAAATCCCTCAACACTTATTCTAATTCTTCTTATTCTTCTTCTTAAAATTCGAATTCTAATTCTATATCGAATTCGAAATCTAATTCTAATTCTAAATAATTCCAATTCGATTTATAATTCTAATTCTTCTTTAATTCATTTTTTCTTATAAATATTCTTCTTCTAATTCAAATTCTTCTTCTTCTTCTAATTTTTCTTCTAATTCTACTTCTTCTTCTTCAAATTAAAATTCAAATTCTTATTCTTCTTCAAATTCTAATTCTAATTCCAATTCTAATTCTAATTATAATTATAATTCTTCTTCTTTAATTCATCTTCTTCTTCTTCTTCTTCTTCTAATTCTAATTCTAAATCGAATTCTAATTTTAATTCTACTTCTTCTTCTTTAATTGATCTTCTTCTTCTAATTCTTCTTCTTCTTCTTCTATTTCTAATATTTCTTCTTCTTCTTCTTCTAATTCTTCTTCTTCTTTTAATTCTTCTTCATTTAATTCTGCTTCTTCTTCTTCTTCTTCTAATTCTTCTTTTACTTCATCATCTTCTTCTTCCAATTCTAATTCTAATTCTAATTCTATTTCTAATTCTAATTCTAATTCTTATTCTAATTCTAATTCAATTTCTTCTTCTTTAATTCTCTTTTTCTTCTTCTAATTCAAATTCTTCTTCTTCTTCTAATTTTTCTTCTAATTCTACTTCTTCTTCTTCAAATTAAAATTCAAATTCTTATTCTTCTTCAAATTCTAATTCCAATTCCAATTCTAATTCTAATTATAATTATAATTCTTCTTCTTTAATTCTTCTTCTTCTTCTTCTTCTTCTTCTAATTCTAATTCTAAATCGAATTCTAATTTTAATTCTACTTCTTCTTCTTTAATTGATCTTCTTCTTCTAATTCTTCTTCTTCTTCTTCTATTTCTAATATTTCTTCTTCTTCTTCTTCTAATTCTTCTTCTTCTTTTAATTCTTCTTCATTTAATTCTGCTTCTTCTTCTTCTTCTTCTAATTCTTCTTTTACTTCATCATCTTCTTCTTCCAATTCTAATTCTAATTCTAATTCTAATTCTATTTCTAATTCTAATTCTAATTCTTATTCTAATTCTAATTCAATTTCTTCTTCTTTAATTCTCTTTTTCTTCTTCTAATTCTTCTTCTTCTAAGTCTTCTTCTTCTAAATCTTCTTCTTCTTCTTCTTCAAATTCTAATTCTAATTCTAATTCTAATTCTAATTCTAATTCTAATTCTAATTCTAATCCTTCTTCTTTAATTCATTTCTTCTAATTCTTCTTCTTATTATTTTTCTTATAATTCTTCTTCTTCTTCAAATTCTAGTTCTAATTCTAATTCTAAATCTAATTCTAATTCTAATTCTTCTTCTTTAATTCTTCTATTTTAATTCTTCTTCTTCTTCTAATATTTCTTCTTCTTCTTCTTCTTCTTCTTCTTCTTCTTCTTCTTCTTAAAATTCTAATTCTAATTCTATTTCTAATTCTAATTCTTATTCTAAAAAATTCTAATTCTTCTTCTTCAAATTCTAATTCTAATTCTTCTTCTTCAAATTCAAATTCTAATTCAAATTCTATTTTTTCTTCTTTAATTCAATTTTTATTCTTCTAATTCTTCTTATTCTTCTTCCTCTTCTAATTATTCTTCTTCTTATTCTTCTTCTAATTCTTCTTCGTCTTCTAATTATTCTTCATCTTGTAATTATTCTTCTTCTAATTCTTCTTCTAATTCTTCTTCTTCTTCTTCATCGTCTTCTTCTTCTAATTCTAATTCAAATTTTAATTCTAATTCTTATTCAAATTATATTTCTAATACTAATTAATTCAAATCCTAATTCTAATTCTAATTCTAATTCTAATTCTAATTTTAATTCTAATTCTAATTCTAATTCTAATTCTAATTCTAATTCTAATTCTTCTTTAATTCATCTTTTTATTTTTCTATTTCTTCTTATTCGTCTTCTTCTAATTCTAATTCTAATTCTAATTCTAATTCTAATTCTAATTCTAATTCTAATTCTAATTCTTCTTTGATTCTTCTGCTTCTTCTTACATTTCTTCTTCTTCAAATTCTAATTCTAATTCTAATACTTCTTCTTTAAATCATTTCTTCTTCTTCTATTTCTTCTTCTTCTTATTCTTCTTCTAATTCTAATTCTTCTTCTTCTTCTAATTTTTCTTCTAATTATTCTTCTTCCTCTTCTTCTTCTTCTTCTTCTTCTTCTTCTTCTTCTTCTTCTTCTTTTTCTTCTTCTTCATCTTCTCCTTTTTCTTCTTCTTCTTCAAATTCTAGTTCTAATTTTAATTCTAATTGTAATTCTAATTAAATTCTAATTCTTCTTCCTTACTTCTTTTTTAATTCTTCTTCTTCTTCTAATATTTCTTCTTATAATTCTTCTTCTTTTTCTTCTTATTCTTCTTCTTCTTAAAATTCTAATTCTAATTCTAATTGAATTTCTAATTCTTATTCTTATTCTAAATAATTCTAATTCTAATTCTAATTTCAGTTTTTCTTCTTTAATTCAATTCTTCTTCTTCTAATTCTTCTTATTCTTATTCTTCTTCTAATTCTAATTCTTCTTCTTCTTCTAATTTTTCTTTCTCTTCTTCTTCTTCTTCTTCTTCTTCTTCTTCTTCTTCTTCTTCTTCTAATTCTTCTTCTTCTTCTTCTTCTTCTTCTTCTTCTTCTTCTTCTTCTTCTTCTAATTCTTCTTCTTCTTCTTCTAATTCTAATTCTAATTCTTCTTCTTCTTCTAATTTTTCTTCTAATTATTCTTCTTCCTCTTCCTCTTCTTCTTCTTCTTCTTCTTTTTCTTCTTCTAATTCTTCTTCTTCTTCTTCTTCTTCTTCATGTCTATTTTCAAATTCTTCTTAATCTCGTTTGTCGTGAACATTTTCTAATTATTCTTCATCTTCTTCTTCTTCTTCTTCTTGTTCTTGTTCTTCTTCTTATTATTATTCTTCTCCTTCTTCTTCTTCTACTTCTCCTTCTTCTTCTTCTATATTTTGAATACTTCTCCTTCTTCTTCTTCTTCTTCTTCTTCTTCTTCTTCTTCTTCTTCTTCTTCTATATTTTTGAATTCTTCTTCTCGTTCTTCTTCTTTTTCTTCTTCTAATTCTAATTCTCATTCTAATTCTAATACTTCTTCTTTATCTCCTTATTCTCCTTCTTCTTTTTCTTCTTCTTCTTCTTCTGTATTTTTGAATTCTTCTTCTCTTTCTTCTTCTTCTAATTCTAATTCTAATTCTTTTTCTTCTACTTCTTCTTCTTCTTTTCTTCGTCTTCTTCTTCTTCTAGTTCTTCTTCTTCTTCTTCTTCTAATTCTAATTGTTTTTCTAATTCTAAATCTTTAATTCTTCTTCTTCTTCTTCTTCTTCGTCTTTTTCTTCGTTTTCTTAATCTTTTTCGTTTATTCTTTGTCGTTATAGTCTTCTTCTTCTCTTTTGTCTTCTTCTTCTTCTTCTTCTTCGTCTGTATTTTCAAATTCTTCTTCATCTCTTGTTTGTCGTGAACATTTTCTAATTTTTCTTCTTCTTCTTTTTCTTCTTCTTCTTTGTTTTCATCATCTTCTTCGTTTCTTCTTCATCGTTATCATCTTAGACTGCTTCTTCTTCTTTTTCTTCTTCTTCATCTTCTTCTTCTTCATTTTCTTAATCTTTTTCGTTTCTTCTTCGTCGTTATCGTCTTCTTCTGCTTCTTCTAATTCTTCTTATTCTTCTTCTTCCTCTTCTAATTCTTCTTCTAATTATTCTTCATCTAATTCTTCTTCTTCTTCTTCTTCTAATTAATTCCTCTTCTAATTCTTCTTCTAATTCTTCTTCTAATTCTTCTTCTAATTCTTCTTCTTTTAATCTTCTCATTCTTCTAATTCTTCTTCTAATTCTTCTAATTTTTCTTTTTCTTCTAATTCTTCTTCTAATTCTTCTTCTTCTTCTAATTCTTCTTCTTCTTCTAATTCTTCTTCTTCTTCTTCTATGTGTTCTTCTTCTTCTATATTTTCTTCTTTTCTTCTCTCTTCTTCTTCTTCTTCTTCTTTATCTTCTTCGATTTTTTTATCTTCTTTTCTTCTTCATTGTTGTCTTCTTCTTCTTCTTCTTCTTCTTCTTCTTCTTCTTCTTCTACTTCTTCATTTTCTTTATCTTCTTCATTTCTTCTTCATCGTTATCGTCTTCTTCGTCTGTTTTTTCAAATTCTTCTTCATCTCCTTCTTTGTCGTGAACATTTTCTAATTTTTCTTCTCGTTATTCTTCTTCTTTTTCTTCTTCTTCTTCTTCTTCTGCTTCTGCTTCTGCTTCTTCTCCTTATTTGTTTTCTTCTTCTTTCCTTCTTTGTCAGAATCATCTTTTTCTGCTTCTTCTAATTCTTCTAATTCTTCATCTTCTTCTTCTTCTTCTTCTTCTTCTTCTTCTTCTTCTTCTTCTTCTTCTTCTTCTTCTTCTTCTTCTTCTTCTTCTTCTTCTTCTTCTCTGTTTTCTTAAACTTCTGTTTTTTCTTTTTCTCAATTTTCTTAAACTTTTTCATTTCTTCTTCTTCTTCTTCATCTTATTCTTCTTTTTCGTTTTCTTAATCTTCTTCATTTCTTCTTCATCGTTATCATCATCTTCTTCTTCTTCTTCCTCTATTTCTTGTTCTTCTTCTTCTTCTCCTTTTATTTAATCTTCTTTGTTTCTTCTTCTTCTTTATCGTCTTCTTCTTCTTCTTTATTTTCTTAAGGTACTTCCTTTCTTCATCGCCGTTATCATCTTCTTCTTTTTCTTCCTCTTCTTTGTTTTCTTAATCTTCTTCTTCATTGTTATGGTCTTCTTTTTCTTCTTCTTTGTTTTCTCAATCTTCTTTGTTTCTTATTCATTGTTATCGTCTTCGAGTACTTCCTCTTTTTCTTAATCTTCATCGTTTCTTCTTCATCGTTATCCTTGTCTTCTTCTTCTTCTTCTGTGGGATTATTCTGGGTTGTGCCTGCGTACATGAAAGGAGGTGTCTTGGGTGCCTGCGAGCACAGTAGGAGGGGTCCTGGGCTCCTGGTTGGGACGCTTTGTCACTATATAAGATAATGTCACGCAGTAATAAATTGGCTTACAGCACAGAACACTGGTCGTTCGTCCGTTTGTCCCAGGGCTTTCGGTCGGGTTATCCTACATATGGTGACCCCGATGTGATACGAATCCCGATGTGCAACCGGTTGGCGCTAGTTATGCATGGCGCGAGTTAGGCGCGGTGTGTACGTGCTAGGTGCGCAGGTGGCCGTGGGGCCTGGAGTCAATGAGGTGGTGAGTACTTTAAAATCTTTGGCCAAGGAAGTAGGAATAACTTTATGAAAGATAAAAATACAATCTAAAGTAGGGGTCAGGACAGGCGAAGGAGAAGGCTCGATCGGGGGATGAAAATAATGTGGAGTAAGAGAACGAAGAGGGTGGGAAACCTTTTGTGGCCCCCCTGCGAGTTCGGTTGGATCGTGAAGGAATAGCAACACCCAGTGCTTCTCCGGCGGAAGGGAGCACCGTACATACTTCATCGGACTTGTCCTTTTGTGGGGTAAATAAGAAGGGCTCCCTTATTCTCTTCACTGCCAGGGGTCCTGAAGGGGCATGGATGGCATCCGGGCAGGTGCCGGCGTTTTCGGGCTCCCTCCAGCCACCACTGTATGCAGCCCCCCCCCGCGTTTGACCCTGGAGAGTGGGAGGGGGGGGAAGCGCGGGTGGAGCTTTTTTTGGAGAAGCCCCTACCATCCTCCGTGTGTCGCGTTCCCGTTCCATCAGGTGCTGCGTCCTGAGAGAGAGAACGAGTGGATAGTGAGAGTTCAACCGATGAGGAGTCTTGGGATCCTAGACAGGCTACCCCGCAGCAGCCGATGCACATCCACGAGGAGGTGCAAAAGGCAAGAGAAAATGGACTATTAGTGTGAGAGAATGTCTTCTCTCGGGTTGTGAAATAACGCCAAGTCCTGTGCGGATAGGGTGCTATCCTGTTTTCGCGGGGTCTCAAGGACATCAGTGGCAGCAGTAATTTACCACCGGAAGCGCAAGATGTTGTTTTGAGAGAATGCTTAAGAACGGGAGCTCTACCCGAGTTCAAGGCCGCTCTTGCAGCGCTTCCAGCTTCTGCAAGCACGGGCGAGCTGATTGTTTGCGGATGTGCGTTTGGCAAGGCTCAGGAGATGCAGCCTCTTGCTGCTGCTCTCAGTGAGCAGATGGTTGGGGTCACATCCGCCCTCCAGGCGTTTGCTCTCCAGATTCATCCTGGAGGTTGTTTTTGTTGCGGACAGCGTGGTCACGTAGCTCGTGATTGTTCCAAGAAAAGGGAACCTGTGATCGAAAACAGCTGTGTCTGTTGGGTGTGTGGGCGATCTGGCCACCGCGCTCGCGAGTGTTCACAACGAAAAGGGGAGGTAAAAGAGGAAAAGGGGGGGGGGCTGTCGGGAAACGCCAGCGCTGGGACGAAAAGGGACCCACCGTCTCGGCCGCAAGCGTGGGTCCCAACCCCCATCGAGCAGGGGTGGACAAGTCCGCCGTCCAGTCTCGGGCCGGAAAACGATTGGTAAATACAGAAGCTTGGCTTGCAGGTGCACGGGTGGTGGAGCAAGGAGTGGAGATTCCCGTGCAGCTGCAGACTGCCACAGCTGAGCCCACTGTATTCCCTCTGGTAACCGAAAGTGATAATGGACTCTTTAGCGCGAATTATCCCCTGATACAAGTAAGCTTTGGCATGGGTTCTCGGCCAACTTTGCCTGCCCGAGTAGCTATTCAAGGTGTGAAAGATCCATTTCCACCGGTAGCCACTATAACCTTTTTAGTGGACTCCGGTGCAGATGTCACCTCCATTTCTGCTGCACACTGGCCTCAACAATGGCCACTAGATCTGCTGCCCCGAGTGGTCAGTGGGGTGGGTGGTTTGGTGGAAGGTCATCGCAGCCATCATCAAGTATTGATTCGCTGGGATGACGCTGGTGTCCGGCGGGAGGTGGGGCCCCTCAGACCCTACGTTCTAGCCATTCCTATATCTCTGTTAGGTCGTGATGCATTAGTGTTAGCAGGAGCTCGCTTGCATATTGAACCTTCACAGTACGTTCTATACAAGGGGCCACTGGGGAGCCGCACCCCTGTTGGCATTTAACATGGCGGTCGGATGACCCCATATGGGTTGCCCAGTGGCCCATCACAAAAGAAAAGCTTATCGCTCTGCATGAACTCGTCAAACAAGAAGTGCAACAAGGACATCTCGTTCCGTCAACTAGCCCTTGGAATTCCCCTGTATTTGTAATTAAGAAAAAATCTGGGAAATGGCGCTTTTTACATGATTTACGTGCGGTTAACGCCTCGATGGAGGACATGGGGCCCTTACAGCCTGGGTTGCCGTTACCTACTATGATCCCTAGAGATTGGCAATGTATGATTATAGATTTGACGGATTGTTTTTTCAGCATACCTTTGCATCCCGATGACACCAAGCATTTTGCTCTAACCATTCCATCGTTGAACAATATGCAGCCAGCAGCCCGGTATGAATGGGTTGTTCTCCCTCAAGGTATGAAGAATTCCCCTACAATTTGTCAGATGTATGTGGCCAAAGCCCTCGAGGCAGTTTGTCAGCAGCACCCCACTATTTTGGTAGTCCATTATATGGATGACCTGCTGCTTGCTGCCCCCGTTCTGCCTTCGGGTCTGTATGATCAAATAGAGGCCGCTCTATTGAGATTTGGTCTGACCATCGGGAAAGATAAAACTCAGCTAGTGGCTCCATACAAATATCTGGGGACTCAGCTTACAGAACACCTTGTGTAGCCTCAAAAATTGTTAGTCACAGAGAATTCGGTTACTAACTTGCATCAGTTACAAGTGTTGGTTGGCGCCCTGCAGTGGCTCCGTCAATTTGTTCCGCTGCCCCCTGACGAGATGCAATTATTTACTGATCAGTTACGGGGCGACACTGACCTGACAGCCCCGCGCCAGCTGTCTTCCCAACATCAGCACATATTAGAGTGCTTTATGCAACGCCTCCAAAAGCAAGGCTTATGGCGTCGCGATGCCACACGGCCCTTACTTGCACACATCCTTCTGCAGGTACAGGGAGCTATTATTATTCTACATCAGGGCCAGCTGCAGCGCCCACTGCTTTTTGGCTATGTGTCTGTGCCCCACGTTGCATTTCCACAATGGGATGAACTCCTTGCCCTCACTATAGAGTGGGCTCGAACGAAGGTACGTGCAATAGATGGCAGCGAACCGCGCCTGTTGTCGGTGGAACTACGGCCGAATGCCCTGGTGTCTCTTTTACAACAATCTGTGCGGTTGCAGACTGCCCTAGAAGCTTACCCTTATGCTTTGCAGGCATATCCAAAGTCGCCTTATGCGAATCTATTTTCCGTACTTGATGTAATTCCTGCTTTGCCGATCTCTCCAGAGCCATTGCAGGCTCGAACTGTTTTCACTGATGCATCTGGCTCCACTCACAAGTTTGCTGTGGTGTGGTGCACTGGCTCGGTGGAAGGCCAAGTGCGCTGCAACACTTCTGTTTCTTTACAGCGTCTTGAAATGCTTGCTATTTGTCTCGCGCTCTCTCTTTTTCCCACAGAGCCTTTGAATATTGTAACAGATAGCCAATACTGTTTTCGCTCTGCCACCCTCTGCCGTTTCTGCATTGCACCACGGACTGAAACTGCAGTCCTCCTGTATAATGCTCTTTCTTGGCGCAACCAGCCTGTTTTTGTAATGCATGTCAACAGCCATACCCAGTTACCTGGTTTCATTACGGCGGGTAACGCGGCAGCAGACTTGGCATGCTACCCCGCTCTTGTCGATACCCGCGTAGCTGCTGCCCAGTCGCACCGCCAATTTCACCAATCGGCTTTGTCGTTGCATCGTCTATTTAAAATTCCGCTAGCTGACGCACGGTCTATAATAGCCACATGTCCAGCCTGTAGTCACCCTGCTCCTCTGCCGTCTGGGGTAAATCCGAGAGGACTGCGCCCCAACGAGCTGTGGCAGATGGACGTTACAGAATATGCGCCTTTCGGACGTTTCCGGTTTCTCCACATCGTGGTGGATACCTGTAGTGGTATGATGTGGGCTACTGCTCTCACAGCACAGAAAGCTCGAGAGTGCATTTGTGCCCTGCGCATTGCAGTTGCGGTCATGGGTATCCCGCACACTCTAAAAACAGATAATGGTCCAGGCTACACTAGTCGGCTCTTTGGCCAATGGTGTTGCACCTGGGGCATCACTCATATCTTGGGTATTCCGCATAATTCTACTGGGCAAGCCATTATTGAGCGTACTCATCTGACTTTGAAAGCTCGCCTCGATGCCCTTAAAGAGGGGGGAATGGAGGTGACTGGCTATGGAGATTCCTGTCCGCACACTTTGTTATTAAAGGCCCTTTTTAGTTTAAATCATTTGGAAGGTCGATCCGCAGACCATGCTATGACAGAACGCGTACCTTTAGGGGTTGTTCAGGTACGCCTGGACGGTGGGCCGTGGAATCGGGATCCGGTACCCCTGTTAGTTATGGGTCGGGGTTACGCCTGTGTACAACTACCATCGCGGGTTCGATGGGTTCCAGACCGATGGGTACGTCTGTTCCCTGAGCAGGTGGACTCAAAGGAACAGGAAATGAGTAAGTAATTTTCTCCTCTTTACAGCGACTCCTGCTTGTCCTCGCCTTGTGCCCTGCAGTGTACGAGGGCTACTGGCAGGAGTATGCTGTGGGCTACCGGACCGCTCCGCTGTTTCCAACGCTTACAACCTACGGTCTGCTGAGCCAGTACTCAACGGGACACTTCGTGGGTTGTTCCCACCTGTTACTTGCCGGGGAAGGAAGATGACTACCATCTGTATCAATGCCAACGTGCAGGCAGGTATCAATCTGACACATGAAATACACTTGTCATCGGACGGCAGCACACATGCGACGGAGGATGGAAAAGAAACCGTTCTGCCGGTGGCGCAATTGTGCGGCTCCATTGACGTTTGGGATAATGGGACAATAGCGGATGTGACTGTTCCGCCGTGGACAGTTAAGACCATGGTGCGCAATCAGTCGGTGGCCTGGTTGTGGGTGGGGCCACCGGGCAAGCTCCTGCACCGGTGGACTTTTTCCCTGGGGATGCTTGGACTGTAAATAGCCGTGCGACGGCCCTTTATCAATCGGTCCGCGTCGCGCATGTTTCGAACTCTGTTCATTGGCGTTTACCTAACCCCTATTGGTTGCTCTGTTCTCAGGAACGTGCTTGGAAGGTGATTCCAGCTAACACGACACTTGGTTTGTGCTCTATGGGTCTGCTATTGTGGCCGCATCGCACTGCTCGCAGCCCTCGAGCAACCCGAGGAGTCTGTAAAATTCTGGTGTTAAAAATGAGAGATAAAAGGTCAGCTCAGTACACACAGCAAGCAAGGAGCAATCAAGAGGAAAATTTAATGATAGGGTTAATTAGAGATTTCACAAAAATGCAGAATGTGAGTCAAGTGACCGCTTGTTTACCTATACCTAAATCCACAGGTGATCCTATACCCTGGGGTATAATCACATCACCGATACCCCAGATTGAGAAAAACAAAACAATCCAATGTGAATCGGAAACAGTCATAGAGACAGAAAGGCTGGAAGGGTTTTATAGAGAGTGTCAGATTCGCCTTTATTCTGGGTGTCAAAAGGAAAGAAATTACAAAGAAATTACCTAGACAACGAGGATGGACGACCAGGGATGTGTGAGTATGATGCACCACGCACACGACAAAAGGAAAAGGTTATATGGAAGTGTAAAGAAAGTAACGAGATAGGAGGATTAGAGGGTTGGGAGTCAGCATGGGCATTAAATATACTGCAGATATACCAATATGGGGGGAATACTCCTTGGTGTTTGCAGTGGGTAGGAAGGACGAATAATGACCAGAGTTTACTATATGAGACGGCTCAGAGGGAAACTAGTAGTCGGGAGAGGGTAAAGGCAGTCCTGTGGTGGAATTGTACACAAATATTCAATTGTGACACTGCTTTAGAAAAAATATCTCTGCTCCCGGTAAAGATAGCCTTAGCCACCGGATGTGCATGCAGAGGTCTACAAGTTAACATGAGTATAACCAATCGGAATATAGCCAGCCAGACTGGTAGGGAAAAGACCTTAGTGAATTGTTCGACTATACGAAGCATGGGACATTTTGTGTGGGCTGCCAGTGATGGAACTTGGACGACTCATTTAAGTTTGGATGGCCCAATAAAAGAAATAACTTTAGGATTGCCCACCCTTTTGCCCGCTTTGGAAAAAATCTCCTCTCATAGAGAGAAGGACAAAAAGAGAAGTGAAGAAGACGATGAGTGGCAGGAACCGTCCACTGGGATAAAGATAGGATGGGTGTATAATCATTGTTTGCCCCAATAGCCTCCTACCACAACAGGGAGCTGATATACAATTTGATGGGGCAAGTACATAGACTGGCCAACATAACCAAAAGGGGGTTTAAGGAATTAAATATGCAGTTACAAGCCACAACAAGAATGACCCTGCAGAATAGATTGGCCCTGGATATGCTTCTGTTAAAGGAACATGGCGTCTGTGGATACCTTAAAGATAAGGTTGACCATTGTTGTATACACATTCCGAATGTAACTGCCGATGTAGAACGTGACATATCCCAAATAGCCCAGGTAGAAGACAAAACAAAGAAGAGCAGCGTGATGCAGAACAGAATTGGCTGGGGGCAACACTCGAGGGGTTAGGCTTTCAGCTAGAAGGATGGCTTAAATCGTTCTTACAAACAATATTGTTACTGGTAATAGTATTCATTGTGATAGGGCTAGTATATGCATGTATTAAAGCAAAAATAGCTAGAAGCAGTATAATGAATCACAGCATGCTGACCATTCTCACCAAAAATCATGAAGGGTTCCCATTGTCACTGCTTGCTCCTGGGATGAATACTCATCCCTAAATAGTTAATATTAAATCACGCTTAGCGTAACGGGTTAAAGGGGGTACATTACTGCATAAAGAGGGGGGAGATGTGGGATTATTCTGGGTTGTGCCTGCGTGCACGAAAGGAGGGGTCTGGGGTGCCTGCGAGCACAGTGGGAGGGGTTCTGGGTTCCTGGGTGGGACACTTTGACACTATATAAGAAAATATCATGCAGTAATAAATTGGCTTACGGCACAGAATGCTGGTCATTGTATCCGTTTGTCCCGGGGCTTTCGGTCGGGTTATCCTACAATCTTCTTCTTCTTCTTCTTCTTCTACTTCTTCTTCTTCTTCTTCTTCTTGGTTTTCTTAAACTTCTTCGTTTCTTTTTCATCGTTACCATCTTCATCTTCGTCATCTTCTTCTTCATCTTCGTCTTCGTTTTCTTCTTCTTCGTTACGTCTTCATAGTTATCGTCTTCTTCTTCTTCTTCTTCTTCTTCTTCTTCTTCTTCTTCAACTACGTTACCTTAGTCTTCTTCATTTCTTCTTCTTCATCTTTGTTTTCTTACTCTTCTTCGTTTCCTTTTCGTCGTCATCATCTTCTTCTTATCTTCTTGTTCTTGTTCTTGTTCTTGTTCTTCTTCTTCTTCTTCTTCTTCTTCTTCTTCTTCTCAATAATGAGAAATTCTCAATAATGAGAAATCCATAAAATAAATTCAATCCCTTTAAGCAAAACTACATTCACAAAGAATTACAGTCAGAATCTGACCGTAAGTTAAAATACATAGCAAAGACTTCTGCTACTCATCTGGGGCCCCCCATCACAAGAAGGGCATAGACCTATTAGAATGAGTCCAGAGGAAGGCCACAAAGACAATCAAGGTGTTGGAGCACCTCACCTACAGAGACAGGGTGGGGGAGTTGAGACCGTTCAGAAGAGAAGGCTCCAGAGACCTTAAGGGGTTCTACAGCAAAGCTGGGGAGGGACTCTATCAGAGAATGTAGGGATAAGACAAGGGGGTATGGCTTTACACCAAAAGAGGGTCGATTTAGATTAGACCTTAGGAAGACATTCTTTGTTGTGAGGGTGGTGAGGCACTGTCCAGAGAAGCTGTGGATGCCCCATCCCTGGAAATGTTCAAGGCTGTGTTGGATGGGGCTTTGGACAACTGGGCTGGTGGGAGGTATCCCTGCCTGCTGCCAGGGGAAGTTGGAAATAAATGGCCGTTAAGGTCTCTTCCAACCCAAACCATTCTATGATATGAACCCTTTCCACGTCAGCCTCTCCAAAAATTAAATATATAATATTATAAACACAACTCAGAGATTAGCAGTTGGTCAGAATAAAAAGGAGTCTCATTTTAGCTTGGTACTTGTGGAAGAATTTCACACACACAGAATCACACAGAATCTCTAGGTTGGAAGAGACCTCTAGATCATCGAGTCCAACCTCTAACCTAACTCTAACAGTCCCCACTAAACCATATCCCTAAGCTCTACTTCTAAACATCTTTTGAAGACTTCCAGGGATGGTGACTCCACCACCTCCCTGGGCAGCCCGTTCCAGTGCCTAACAACCCTTTCAGTAAAGAAATTCTTCCTAACATCTAACCTAAAACTCCCCTGGCGCAACTTTAGCCCATTCCCCCTCGTCCTGTCACCAGGCACATGGGAGAACAGGCCAACCCCCACCTCACTACAGCCTCCTTTAAGGTATCTGTAGAGTGCGATAAGGTCGCCCCTGAGCCTCCTCTTCTCCAGGCTGAACAAGCCCAGCTCCCTCAGCCGCTCCTCGTAGGACTTGTTCTCCAGGCCCCTCACCAGCTTCGTCGCCCTTCTTTGGACCCGCTCTAGCACCTCCATGTCCTTCTTGTAGCGAGGGGCCCAAAACTGAACACAGTACTCGAGGTGCGGCCTCACCAGAGCCGAGTACAGGGGGACGATCACCTCCCTAGCCCTGCTGGTCACACTGTTTTTGATACAAGCCAGGATGCCGTTGGCCTTCTTGGCCACCTGAGCACACTGCTGGCTCATATTCAGCCGACTGTCCACCATCACTCCCAGGTCCTTCTCTGCCTGGCAGCTCTCCAACCACTCGTCTCCCAGCCTGTAGCTCTGCTTGGGGTTATTGCGCCCCAGGTGCAGGACCCGGCACTTGGCCTTGTTAAACTACATGCAGTTGACCTCAGCCCATCGGTGCAGCCTATCCAGATCCTCCTGCAGAGCCTTCCTACCCTCGAGCAGATCGACACACGCACCTAACTTGGTGTCATCTGCAAACTTACTGAGGGTGCACTCAATGCCCTCATCCAGATCATCGATGAAGATGTTAAAGAGGACCGGCCCCAGCACCGAGCCCTGGGGGACGCCACTAGCGACTGGCCTCCAACTGGACTTGACTCCATTTACCACAACTCTTTGGGCCCGGCTATCCAGCCAGTTTCTAACCCAACGAAGCGTGCGCCAGTCCAAGCCAAGAGCAGCCAGTTTCTTGAGGAGAATGCTGTGGGAGACGGTGTCAAAAGCCTTGCTGAAGTCAAGGTAGACCACATCCACAGCCTTTCCCTCGTCCACCCAGCGCGTCACTTTGTCGTAGAAGGAGATCAGGTTCGTCAAGCAGGATCTGCCTTCCATAAACCCATGCTGACTGGGCCTGATCGCCTGCTTGCCCTTCAAGTGCCGCATGATGACTCCCAAGAGGATCTGCTCCATGAGCTTCCCTGGTACTGAGGTCAAACTGACCGGCCTGTAGTTCCCCGGGTCTGCCCTCCGGCCCTTCTTGTAGATGGGCGTCACATTTGCTAGCCGCCAGTCAGCTGGGACCTCCCCTGATAGCCAGGACTGCTGATAAATGATGGATAGGGGCTTGGCCAGCTCCTCTGCCAGTTCTCTCAGTACCCTTGGGTGGATCCCATCCGGCCCCATCGACTTGTGCACATCCAAGTGCCGTAGCAGGTCACCAACCAGTTCTTCCTGGATGGTGAGGGCCACATCCTGCTCCCCATCCCCTTCCACCAGCTCAGGGTTCTGGGTATCCAGAGAACAACCAGTATTGCTGCTAAAGACTGAGGCAAAGAAGGCATTGAGCACCCAGTAAAGGATGGAGATTCTCCCTAGTCCTCCTTTTTGTGTTGATGTATTTATAAAAGCGTTTTTTGTTATCTTTAACGGCAGTAGCCAGATTGAGCTCCAGATGAGCTTTGGCCTTCCTATTTTTGTCCCTGCACAGCCTCGCTACATCCTTATAGTCCTCCCTAGTGGCCTGCCCACTTTTCCAAAGATTATAAACCCTCTTTTTTCTCCTAAGCTCAAGCCACAGTTCTCTGTTGAGCCAGGCTGGTCTTCTTCCCCGCTGGCTCATCTTTGGGCGCATGGGAACAGACCGCTCCTGCGCCATTAGGATTTGCCTCTTGAAGAGCGCCCAGCCTTCCTGGACCCCTCTGCCCTTCAGAACTGCCTCCCAAGGGATTCCACCAACTAATGTCCTGAGCAGCCCAAAGTCAGCCCCCTGAAAGTCCAATACAGTGGTTTTACTGGTTCCCTTCCTGGCCCCGCCAAGAATAGTGAACTCCACCATTTCGTGGTCACTCTGCCCAAGACAGCTCCCGACAATCACATCCTCCACCAGTCCTTCTCTGTTTGTGAAGAGAAGGTCTAGCGGGGAACCACCCCTGGTAGGTTCACTAATCAGCTGCGTCAGGAAGCTATCTTCCACTTTCTCCAGAAACCTCCTAGACTGCTTTCTCAGGGCTGTGTTGTGCTTCCAGGATATGTCAGGGAAGTTGAAGTCCCCCACGAGTACAAGCGCTGAAGATTTCGCAACTTCTGTCAGCTGCCTGTAGAACTCCTCATCCGTCTCCTCGTCCTGGTTCGGCGGTCTATAGCAGACCCCGACCAGGACACTAGCCTTGTTGTCCCTGCCGATCCTAACCCAAAGGGACTCGATCTTGTCATTCCTAGCCTCAAGTTCTACAACATCGAAAGACTCTCTAATATAGAGAGCCACACCGCCACCCCTTCTGTGCTGCCTGTCCCTTCTGAAGAGCCTATAGCCAGGCATCGCAGCACTCCAGTCATGAGACTGGTCCCACCACGTCTCCATGATGGCAACCACATAGCCTGCCCGCTGCACGATGGCTTCCAGCTCCTCCTGTTTGTTACCCATGCTGCGTGCATTGGTGTAGATGCACTTCAGCTGGGCCTTTACCTTATCCTCCGGCCTTGCCATTGCTCCCCCTGGCACAGCCCCAACAATCTTTGCTTCAGCCCCATCCCCCTTCTTACCTAGTTTAAAGCCTTATCAATGAGTCCTGCCAGCTCCTGGCCAAGGATCCTTTTTCCCCTAAAGGATAGGGACCCATCTACGGCCATCAGACCAGGTGCTGAGTAAACTGCCCCATGGTCGAGAAACCCAAGATTTCTGCGTAGGCACCAGCCCCAGAGCCACGTGTTTAACAGGTGGGCTTTCCTTGTCCTCTCCGTATCCCTCCCTGTCACCGTAGGGATGGACGAAAACACTACCTGCACTCCCGCTCCGTCCACTAACCGTCCCAGCCCCCTAAAGTCTCTTTTGATTGCCTTCAGGCTTCTGTCTTCAATGTCGTCACTGCCCGCCTGGACTATCAAAAGAGGATAATAATCAGAGGGGCGTACCAGGTTGGGAAGCTTCCTGGCAACGTCCCTGACCCTGGCCCCAGGGAGGCAGCAGACTTCCCTACGGGTAGGGTCAGGCCGACAAATAGGGCCCTCTGTTCCCCTGAGGAGAGTCTCCCACAATAATAACTCTTCTGTCTTTCTTGGTGGAGGCAGTCCTGAGGCGTGGAGTCGACCTCCTCGCCCTAGGCATCCTCCTGTGAACACTTTCCACCTCTACCTCAGTTGCTGGTCTCTCAATCTCCAGGGCCTCAAACCTGTTTCGTAAGGGCACCCGGGAAGGTGGGGCCGGAAGGGGAGGGCATCGCCTGCGATGTCGAGCAGGGACCTGTCTCCACTCCTCCTCAGCTCCCAGATCCCCTCCCTCTGCCTGACGGCGACAGGGCAGGGGGTCCACCCCCATTTGGGGTGTCTCACCTCGATCCCTCTCCTTGAGGCCCTGCAGGGAGTTACTCCATAAGTCAATCTCCTGCTCACACTCCCTGATGGCCCTCAACCTCTCCACCTCCTCCTTGAGCTCCGCCACCATGCGGATCAGTTCATCCACCTGCTCGCACCTCACGCACGCTGCGTCTCTGCCTCCCGCCGATGGCAGCAGCAGGCTCTGACACTCCCTGCATCCGGTGACCTGAACTGCTGCATTCTTTAACGGGTAGTCGGTCTGTGTGTGTACTGACCTCCTGGAGAGCGCACCGTGCCTGGTGGAGACCATTATCACCTTGCTAACGGCTGTCGTTAAGAGGTGTTCCTGTGGGCAGGGGGTTGCTCTCCGCCCTTCCTGCTCGCCCTGCCTGCGCGAACTGCCGCGCTAACTGCTGCGCCACTCCCCTCTGACGCGCCACTCCCTGTTTGCCCGCGCAACTGCCGCGCTAACTGCCGCGCCACTCCCCTCTGACCCGCCACTCCCTGTTTGCCCGCCCTGTTCGCCGCACTCCTGGTCGCTCGCGCTCCCTTGGGGCTGCTTTTGAACGGCCGGGGAGGGGGCGCTGCTGGCTCCGCCTTCGCCTCATCAGCCTCCCTCACGAGGGCTGCCGGGTCCTGGCGGCTCCCTGAAGTCGGCTCGATGCCAGAAAGTTAGCCCTGCCTGGCCCGATCCCCCGCTCCGCTGCAGAACGCGTCTGCCCCAGAGCCGATCGCCTCGGCAAATGGCAGTGAAATGGTGGTGGCGCCCGGTTTAAATAGCCCGCCGCTGACGCTGCAGGCTCCGCCTTCGCCTCGTCAGCCTCCCTCACGAGGGCTGCCGGGTCCTGGCGGCTCCCTGAAGTCGGCTCGATGCCGGAAAGTTAGCCCTGCCTGGCCCGATCCCCCGTTCCGCTGCAGAACGCGTCTGCCCCAGAGCCGATCGCCTCGGCAAATGGCGTTTCAGAACAAAGTAGAACTTCAATATAGTATCTAGTAAACCAAAGCCATTCCTTGCAAGACAAAGTACATGCAGAGATGAGAAAAGTTTAAATTTAAAATATTTTTGCAGCACTAATATAAGTAAAATTGCACTCCAGATATTAACTTTCATGATCAGGTGCTCACTGTGGCAGTGTATTCTATTACTTACACAGTCAATTGTCACAAGTCTGATGTTAAATGAAAAAATAAGTGTGTGATGGTTTCCAACAAGCATATGACAGCTGCCTAATGTCTAAAGGAAGTTCAAAGAGTTCTGGACTTTCATTTCATCATAGACATTGCAAATATTGTGTTTCATGGGCATAGAAAAAAACATGTTATAAAGCATCTTCACTTCCTGTGCTTCTTGATAATGTAGCATATTAAATCTCCTTGGATTCTTATTTTAGCATGTTTGAAATCCAGTAGCAACATTTCATGCCTAAAGACACCTTTTTAGTATTTTCTCCCTATTTCCTTTGGAAACGAGCATACTAGCTTGCTTTTGCAGTCACTATCGCTGGCAATCCAAAAGAACCTGATTATCTGTTGCTGTAATAAACCATACTTGATTGCATTGTGATAACTCTCATTAAGTGCAACGAGGGTGAGGGTGGTTATCCGTGATAGTTCAGTGTTCTGAATCTAACCAGACCCCCAGGCGGTTAATGCATTTTTGGTGAATGTCTGAACGGACCCCCAGACCGTTAATGCGTTGATGGTGAATGTCTGGACCCCCAGACGATTAATGTGTTTTTGGTGAATGTCCGACTGGTTCAGTACCCTGAATCTGACCGGGCCCGTAACGGTTAATCAGCTACACCCCTTAACGCGACATCCCCTTATTTCATCTTGTTAACGTGTAGGTCACTGCACTTATTTATTTATTGGTAAGTGGTATGATCAGGAACAGGAGAGGGGTGGGGAAAACAAAGAGACATCTTGCAACAAGCAACACAAAGCAACAACTTACTTACCAAGATGTTTGCAGGGGAAGAGTTCAAATCACAGTATGGTTTGGGTTGGAAGGGCCCTTAAAGACCATCAGTTTCCAACCATGGAAAGCCATGGGCAGGGACACCTCCCACCATATCAGGTTGCCCAGGGCCCCATGCAGCCTGGCCTTGAACATCTCCAGGGATAGGGCATCCACAGCTTCTCTGGGCAACCTGTGCCAGCACCTCACCATTGTCTAAGCAAACAATTTCTTCCCAATATCTAATATAAAGCCACAAGTTTCATTTAAGTTATGAAAGTTATAAGTTATTTAACTTTTAACGTATTCGCCCTTGTCTTATCATTACACTCCTTGATGATCAGTCCCTCCTTATCTTTCTTGCAGGCCCCCTCCAAGGGAGTTAAGTTGCTTTATTTTATCCCATTTTACTTTGACATGAACAAAAACCAGGAGCCATAGCAAACAAAACTGTTGGATAGGTACAAATAAGCCTAGGGCAGGCATAACAAACTCTTGATAAGGGGTTGCTACCCCCTCACTCTCCTCAGCGGGAGATGCTTCTGAGGAACAATACAAGTCACTGGGAGCCAGCACCCACCCTAACAACCCCAAAAAGCCCGCAGGACAAGCCCTGGACCCTATACCTGGCATTACGAGCCGGCATCGCCACTGTCGTGGTTTAACCCGGCCGGCAGCTAAACACCACGCAGCCGTTCGCTCACCCTCCCCCCTCCCTCTCTGGGACGGGGGAGAGAAATGGAGAGTGAAGCCCGTGAGTTGAGATAAAGACAGTTTAATAAGACAGGAAAATAATAATAACAAAAATAATAATAACAATAATAATAATAATGATACAATGGTGATAATACGAAAGTAATAGTATGTACAAACAAGTGATGCACAATGCAATTGCTCACCACCCGCTGACCGATGCCCAGCCTAACCCCGAGCAGTCCGGCCCCCTCCCCCCAGCTAGCCACCCCTATATATTGTTTAGCATGACGTCAGATGGTATGGAATACCCCTTTGGCTAGTTTGGGTCACCTGTCCTGGGTCTGTCCCCTCCCAGCTCTTACTGCACCCCCAGCCTGCCCGTTGGCAGGACAGAGCAAAAGGCTGAGATGTCCTTGGCTTAGTATAAGCACTGCTCTGCAACAATTAAAGCATCGGGGTGTTATCAGCACTCTTCTCATCCTAAGCTAAAACACAGCATTCCACCAGCTACTAGGAAGAAAATTAATTCTGTTCTAACTGAAACCAGGACATCTATCCACCCCTTATTCCATACCATTTATGTCATGCTCAGGTTACACTCTTTTCCATACATTCTAATTAGTCACCTATAGTAATCATGGTAGTGATAACATACAATATAATATACTAATTAACATGGTACAATTCAGTTCATGGGCTATTCTCACCCAGTATTAAATCTCCTTGAGGTACATACCGGACCTCTCCGTTCTTTTGCATCACCCACCAAGTGTATCCAGGTCCCTGAGCGAAAACAATCCCACGAATAGGTTTGCCTTTTCCTGAGGCAGGAGTAGCCCAGACTGTTTTACCTAGCATATTTTTTACATGCACTACAGGAACTTTATCCCCATCTACAGTACGTAACAGGTTTGATTGGGCAGGTCCTGCTCAGTTGGTAGATCCCCTAGTATTGACTAACCAGGTGGCCTTTGCCAAATGCGTATCCCAGTTTTTGAACGTCCCAGCGCCCATTGCTTTCAAGGTAGTCTTTAACAGGCCATTGTATCGTTCAACTTTCCCGGAGGCTGGTGCATGATAGGGGATGTGATACACCCATTCAATACCATGTTCTTTGGCCCAAGTGTCTATAAGGTTGTTTCGGAAGTGAGTCCCATTGTCTGATTCTATTCTTTCTGGGGTGCCATGTCGCCATAGGACTTGCTTTTCAAGGCCCAGGATGGTGTTCCGGGCGGTGGCATGAGGCACAGGATATGTTTCCAGCCATCCGGTGGTTGCTTCCACCATTGTAAGTACGTGGCGCTTGCCATTGCGAGTTTGAGGGAGTGTGATGTAATCAATCTGCCAGGCCTCTCCATATTTATATTTCAGCCACCGTCCTCCATACCAAAGAGGCTTTGACCGTTTGGCTTGCTTGATTGCAGCACATGTTTCACAGTCATGAATAACCTGTGCTATAGCGTCCATGGTCAGGTCCACCCCTCGATCACGAGCCCATCTGTATGTTGCATCTCTACCTTGATGGCCTGAGGTGTCATGGGCCCATCGGGCTATAAATAATTCACCTTTATACTGCCAATCCAGGTCCACCTGAGCTACTTCAATCTTAGCAGCCTGATCCACCTGCTGGTTGTTTTGATGTTCTTCAGTAGCCCGATTCTTGGGCACATGAGCATCTACGTGGCGTACTTTCACAGCCAGGTTCTCTACCCGAGCAGCAATATCTTGCCACAATGCAGCAGCCCAGATGGGTTTGCCCCTACGCTGCCAGTTGTTTTGCTTCCATTGCTGTAACCATCCCCACAGGGCATTTGCTACCATCCATGAGTCGGTGTAGAGATAGAGAACTGGCCATTTTTCTCGTTCAGCAATGTCTAAAGCCAGCTGAATGGCTTTCACTTCTGCAAACTGACTCGATTCACCTTCTCCCTCAGCAGCTTCTGCAACTCGTCGCGTAGGACTCCATACAGCAGCCTTCCATCTCCGATGCTTCCCCACAATACGACAGGACCCATCAGTGAACAGGGCATATTTCTTTTCATTCTCTGGCAATTGGTTGTACAGTGGGGCTTCTTCAGCACGACCCACCTCCTCCTCTGATGATATCCCAAAGTATTTGCCTTCTGGCCAGTCCATGATCACTTCCAATATTCCTGGGCGACTGGGGTTTCCTATTCGAGCCCGCTGAGTAATCAGTGCAACCCACTTGCTCCATGTAGCATCAGTTGCATGATGCGTAGAGGGGACCCTTCCCTTGAACATCCAGCCTAGTACCGGCAATCGGGGTGCTAGGAGGAGCTGCGCTTCAGTACCGACCACCTCCGAAGCAGATCGAACTCCTTCATATGCTGCCAATATCTCCTTTTCAGTTGGAGTATAGCGGGCCTCGGATCCTCTGTATCCCCGACTCCAAAACCCCAGGGGCCGACCTCGAGTTTCCCCAGGTTCTTTCTGCCAGAGGCTCCAGGTGGGGCCGTTCTCCCCGGCTGCAGTGTAGAGCACATTCTTTACATCTGGTCCTGTTCGAACTGGCCCAAGAGCTACTGCATGGACTATTTCCTGCTTGATTTGTTCAAAGGCTTGTCGTTGTTCAGGGCCCCATTCAAACTCATTCTTCTTACGGGTTACTTGGTAGAGCGGGTTTACAATCAGACTGTAATTTGGGATGTGCATTCTCCAAAACCCCACAACACCTAGGAAAGTCTGTGTTTCTTTTTTGTTAGTTGGTGGAGACATAGCTGTTATTTTGTTGATCACATCCATTGGGATTTGACGACGTCCATCTTGCCATTTTATTCCTAAAAACTGGATCTCTCGTGCAGGTCCTTTGACTTTATTCTGTTTTATGGCAAAACCGGCTTTCAGAAGGATTTGGACTATTTTCTTCCCTTTCTCGAAAACTTCCTCTGCTGTGTCACCCCACACAATAATGTCATCGATGTACTGCAGGTGTTCAGGAGCTTCCCCCTGCTCTAGCGCAGACTGGATCAGCCCATGGCAAATGGTAGGGCTGTGTTTCCACCCCTGGGGCAGCCTATTCCACGTATATTGGACTCCCCTCCAAGTGAAGGCAAATTGTGGCCTGCACTCTGCTGCTAGAGGGATGGAGAAAAATGCATTAGCGATATCAATTGTGGCGTACCACTTGGCTGCCTTCGATTCAAGTTCATACTGAAGTTCCAGCATGTCCGGCACTGCAGCACTCAGTGGTGGCGTGACTTCGTTCAGGCCGCGATAGTCCACTGTTAGTCTCCACTCGCCATTAGACTTTCGCACTGGCCATATGGGACTATTGAAAGGTGAATGGGTCTTGCTGATCACTCCTTGGCTCTCCAATTGACGAATTAGCTTATGGATGGGGATCAGGGAGTCTCGGTTAGTGCGATATTGCCGCCGGTGCACAGTTGTGGTAGCGATTGGCACTTGCTGTTCTTCGACCCTCAGCAACCCCACAACAGAGGGGTCCTCTGAGAGACCAGGCAAGGTAGATAATTGTTTAATGCCCTCTGTCTCTAAGGCAGCTATACCAAAAGCCCACCGGAACCCTTTTGGGTCCTTGCAATATCCTCTTCTAAGATAGTCTATGCCAAGGATACATGGAGCATCCGGGCCAGTCACAATGCGGTGCTTTTCCCACTCATTCCCAGTCAGACTCACTTCAGCCTCCAATACAGTCAACTGCTGAGATCCTCCTGTCACTCCACAAATATAGATGGGCTCTGGTCCTTTATAGCTCGATGGCATTATAGTACATTGTGCACCGGTGTCTACTAAAGCCTTATACTTCTGTGCGTGTGATGTGCCAGGCCATCGAATCCACACAGTCCAATAAACTCGATTGTCCCTTTCCTCCCCCTGGCTGGAGGCAGGGCCCCCCTAATCCTGGTCAGAATCTTCTTCGTTTCTGTGTTTGAAGGATTGTCTGCTGGAAGTTGGAGCAGCAAACTTTTCGGAGAATCCCTTTTTCCTGATTGTTTTCTTTTGCAACTCACGTACCCGTGCCTCTAGGGTCGCGGTAGATTTTCCATCCCATTTTCTCATGTCCTCTCCATGGTCTCGTAAGTAAAACCACAGGGTGGCACGGGGTGAGTACCCACCATATCGTCTTCCTTGTGTGGATGAACGCCTACCCCTGACAGCTGAGACCCTGCTTTGTACAGGTGCGGAGGAGAATAATCTCTCTTCAAGTTGGTGAAACTTTTCAGAAAGTTTCTCCACAGTGTTCTCTTTTGGTCGGTGGACACTGGTTGGTTCAGGTGGGGAGGACAATAGATTCTCTTCAAGTTGGTGAACCTTTTCAGAAAGTTTCTCCACAGCTGAGACGCAGGCCTGTAAGGAAGAGGAGAGACTTTCTTCATACTGCCGGAGTTGTTTAGCCGCTTCATCCACTGTGGGTTCCTCATCCTCTTTCCAGGCCATTATTGCCAATGAGCTGGCATATGATGATGGTGCACTCCGTACAAACTTCCGCCACATGGGTCGTGTACACTTGACTTCATCTGGGTCTTTGGATGTTTGTCTGAGGTCTGGATCCTCATAAATCACTTCCCGTACGGCTAATTCCCTCAGGTACTGGATTCCCTCCTCCATAGTGGTCCACTTGCCTGGTAGACATAAAAGTTCTTCCTTGAAGGGATACCTTTCCCTCACAGCTGAGAGGAGACGCCTCCAGAGGCTGGTGGGTTGTGCTCCATCTGCAATTGCTTTGTCAATGCCGGCGTCTCGAGCTAGGGATCCCAGCCGCTTGGCTTCCCTGCCGTCTAATTCCACACAATTGGCTCCAGAGTCCCAGCACCGGAGCAGCCAGGTGACAAGCTGCTCACCTATACAGCGACCAAAATCTTTTCGCACATCTCGTAGCTCGCGCTCGTTTAGGCTTCGGGTAGTTACTGTTGCTTTTTCGGCATCCTCATCTTCCTCCTCCTGAATCCTTGATGGCCCAGCGTCGTCGTCATCTTCGTCATCTCTATACCTAGTTTTGGCAGAAGCCTTACCTGGATTGGCAGAAGACTCTCTGCGTTCTAAACGACCTGAATCTCTATACCATTTTTTCACCTTCTCTACAGGGGCAGCTTGCACTGCTACTGCTCGTTTCTCTGACTTTGTTACAGGGTCTGCTACAGGGGTTGGAATACCCTCTGCAGGGGCAGCTTGCACTGCTACTGCTCGTTTCTCTAACTTTGTTACAGGGTCTGCCACAGAGGTTTTAATACCCTCTGCAGGGGCAGCTTGCACTGCTACTGCTCGTTTCTCTAACTTTGTTACAGGGTCTGCCACAGAGGTTATAATACCCTCTGCAGGGTCAACTTGCACTGCTACAGCTCATTTCTCTGACCCCGTTACAGGGATTGGAATACCCTCTGCAGGGTCAACTTGCACTGCTACAGCTCGTTT
Source organism: Anas platyrhynchos (assembly GCF_047663525.1). Taxonomy (NCBI): domain Eukaryota; kingdom Metazoa; phylum Chordata; class Aves; order Anseriformes; family Anatidae; genus Anas; species Anas platyrhynchos. The sequence continues at coordinate 12,962,229 of NC_092620.1, read as the reverse complement.
CTCTGACACGGCCACAGGAGCTGGAGCTGGAGCAGTTGCAGGAGCTGGGACTGGAGCAGCAGTAGGAGCTGGAGCTGGAGCGGCTTCAGGAGCTGGGACTGGAGCAGTTGCAGGAACTGGGACTGGAGTAGCGGCCGGAGCTGGAACTGGAGCGGCTGCAGGATCTGGAACTGGAGCGGCTGCAGGAGCTGGGACTGGAGCGGCTGCAGGAGCTGGGACTGGAGCGGCTGCAGGAGCTGGAACTGGAGCGGCTGCAGGAGCTGGAACTGGAGCGGCTGCAGGAGCTGGGACTGGAGCGGCTGCAGGAACCGGATCTGAAGCGGCTGCAGGAACCGGATCTGGAGTGGCTGCAGGAGCTGGGGCTGGAGCGGCTGCAGAATCCACCGTAGGGGTCACAGTGGCCGTTGGATCTGTCACAGGGCTTGGAGTGGCCGCAGGGTCTGTCACTAAGTTGATAGCAGTATCCATGGCAGCTCGATAGGCATGAGCCAGGCCCCAGCACGTTACAATGATTTGTGTTACTTTGGAACTACCAGCATCATGACACCTTTTTTTCAAGCATTCTGCCAGTTTTTGAGGATTTTGCCATTGCTCAGGGGTGAATTTCCAACACACTGGGGGTGCCAACTGCTCTAGATGCCTGCCCATATCCACCCATACTCCCTGCCACCCACAACTATCCTGCCTCCGGGCAGATCTCCGGATGAGCTTCCCAAGTAGTTGTTTAACTTTAAGCAGAACCTGAAGTGCATTCATGAGGCAGAAAAACAAGACTATGGTATTCCGAGTATCCCAATAGTATTCAATATCTTGGAGAGCTATTGTGACAAGCTCAGGGGATAAGAGGGTGGTGAAGGAGGAAGGCAGAGTGATCCAGGAGGATACAGGGGTGGTGAAGGAGAAAGGGAGAGTAAGCAAGTAAGGAAAAATATCCTCCCCTTTCCCCTCCACAGATTGACTCCCTAATGGAAAAAAACAATAGGTATAATTGCTAATAGTTTCCAAGATACAGTTTCCAAAGTACAGAGTCGACGATGTTACTGAATACAAGTAACAAGTTAGAGTCATGACCACATATTTCATCGTCTCATAAGCCATTGCTACAACACACAGTACCATAATGATCTGAAACCAGGGCCCGGAGAGGATAAACAACATGACAGAGAGCAAATACGGAAAATAATGTACTATAATACTCAATTTGGAAAACAGGCGCAGCAGACATGAGATTAAAGCAATCAGCATCATGACAGGTGACTATTAAGCAGGTCTAATCCTTACACCAATTTTAGCTTAACACACTCTGGTCAGATCTGCCGTTATCTCAACCTTTCGGGCCCCACGTTGGGCGCCAAAATGGCTGTCGTGGTTTAACCCGGCCGGCAGCTAAACACCACGCAGCCGTTCGCTCACCCTCCCCCCTCCCTCTCCGGGACGGGGGAGAGAAATAGAAAGTGAAGCCCGTGAGTTGAGATAAAGACAGTTTAATAAGACAGGAAAATAATAATAACAAAATAATAATAACAATAATAACAATAATAATAATATGGTGATAATAGGGAAATAATAATAATATGTACAAACAAGTGATGCACAATGCAATTGCTCACCACTCGCTGACCGATGCCCAGCCTAACCCCGAGCAGTCCGGCCCCGTCCCCCCGGCTAGCCACCCCTATATATTGTTTAGCATGACGTCAGATGGTATGGAATACCCCTTTGGCTAGTTTGGGTCACCTGTCCCGGGTCTGTCCCCTCCCAGCTCTTACTGCACCCCCAGCCTGCCCGTTGGCAGGGCAGAGCAAAAGGCTGAGATGTCCTTGGCTTAGTATAAGCACTGCTCTGCAACAATTAAAGCATCGGGGTGTTATCAGCACTCTTCTCATCCTAAGCCAAAACACAGCATTCCACCAGCTACTAGGAAGAAAATTAATTCTGTTCTAACTGAAACCAGGACACCACCCGGGACCCACCCCGAGCTCTGAGGGTCCCCCCGCTTCTCCACCGCCCGGCTCCCCGGGCACGCAGCGAGGCCCCAGCGGGCTGAGGCTGCCCCCACTCAATGACCTCCGGCCCTCAGGAGGCCGGGGCTGCCGGCAGGGCTCCGGTGCGAGGCGGCTGGCGGCCCTTTCCGCCGGTTTTAATTTAAATCCTCTGCTGCCACCCAATTAGGGAGTGCAGGGCCGCTGCCCCGGACGAACAGGAGGTGGCCCGGGACTGGAAGGTGCTGCTGGGAACCGCGGCCGTGCGGGGCCGGAGAGGTGCATGGGGAGGGCCCGGGGGAGCCGCAGAGGGCTCGGTCCTTTCCCCCGGACCCGAGCGGGGCTGCGCCAGGGGTTGGGCCCGGGCCCTTGCTGGTAGCATTGTGGGGCCGCATGGTGTGGGGTGGGCTCCTTTGGGGCAGCCGCTGGGCCCCCAAGGGAAAAGGAGGGAGCGGGAAGGCCACATGGCCAGGTTGTCCCCCTGGTGCTGCCCCAAGGCATGGGGTCTGCCGTGGTGGGGAGCCTTCGAGGTGGCAAGGAGTTGTGTTTGGCCTTAGGAGCGTGGCGATGCGAGTTATGTGGCTAACGTACTTCTGTCAACGTGGTGGTTTGTTGTGTTGGTTAATAAATACACACTACAAATGTGGAGAGCCTCTTTGAATCCCGGTGATATCCCCATCAAACTGTGGTGGCTCCCAGGCATGATGTTCAGCCTCGGTGCTGAGCCCTTCAGGTCATTAGCGCAACAAAATATGACAAGGGTCTGAAGTTTAAAGCTATCTTTCCATGCTGCACATGGAGAAAATGGTCATTTCTCAAAAGGTGTACACTGATATCAAATCTGGGATGATCCCCTTATCAGTTGTGTACCTCAGCCTCCTGTGTGCAAGCACAGGCATCAGATTTTCTTGAAAAGTGAATAGAGTAAAGCATTAATGTTTAGGTATACTTTTGATCCAGTTGAAAATTAACTTTTTCTGTGCAAGTACAGAGACATAGAGGCACTGTCTGCAGTTGGGTTGGCTTATGTCATGAAACAAGTATTCTGCAGAATAGTGTTTGCACTTAGAGTTTGGTGGTTTTAATTCTGCTTTTAGTTAGATACCTATTGTCCTTTAAAAAGGTACACCAGGGAAGAGAATTTGAAGGTAATAATACATATTTTGTTGTCATTTGCTTGAAATTTTTAAAATTATGTATGTGACTTTTCTGGTACGTAGAGTTACTTAATCCCATGTCTTGATAGGTTGCCATCAGTAGCACAAAATCTGCAGTTGTTACTGATGTCTGTAGAAAAAGTTTTGAATGTCTGTTAGTGAATTAGGTCAGTTAGGTTAGTTAATCTCTTGATTGTTGGAATTACGCGTTAAATCTGGATATAATGAGCTTAAGTTGACCTTTTGTGTCCATAAATATGGTGTTACAAGAAATCTTGATTTGTTGCGCCACAAATACTTTTTTTTCTTTATGCAAATACATAATGCATGCTTTTTAATACTTTCCAGATAGGAACACTGACCTTCATCCTGAAGAAGACATCACTTCCATGATACTTTGACATAGTCCCCTGAAAATGAAGCAAGATTCTACTAGAAATGCTGCTTACATGGTGGACTGTGAAGATTATGTGCATGTGATAAAATTCAATCCATTTGATAGTGGAGATGCATGTTCCCTCACTGCATATGGTGGCAATAACTATGTAGTTGTAGGGACATGTAGATTTCAGGTTAGTTTTTGTTTATTGCTTTTATTAGTTGCTTCATGAAACTGACAGCATGTCTTCTGACAAAGTCACTTTCCTGCTTCTTTCCTTCCCCATTTTTCCAGGAAGTGTTTTACTCCTTTATTACATTATGACTTTGGGATATTTGGTCTTAAAGAGAAAAAAATGTATATATAAATACATATTGGTATTAGCATCCTGCTGGTGTAAAGTTATTTTTGAGTAGGCTGCAATGAAAACAGGAGTGCTCTACTGGAAGAGTAATCCCAGTTCAGTATTTCTTGCAAATGTTTGTGACTACTACCTGGGAACTTAAGCAAGTAGCTTTGGAAATATGTAACTTAACATTTGCTGTATGGTGTTTTATTTTTTTAAGGCTTTCAGGTGGCTATCAAAGCAGCAAAGATTTCAAATACCCGGAATAGAAATGAATAATTAAAATTTCCAAAGTAAGTTTAGAGACATTTCTTTCAAGGAAGGACAGTGGCAAATAATAACTTAATATACATCTGCTTTCTAGGTTATTTTTTTTACATCTCTCTGACAGACTGTTAGAAACAGTAAAATGTGGTTTTTTACCTTGACATTATTTCCAGTCACCATATCGTGAAAATTTTTAAAAAGTAAGATAGCATACTGTGTATATTTATATGTAATACTTTTTTTTTTTTATTATTGAGGCACTTTTTTTTTTTTTTTTTTTTTTTTTCCCTGGATGCTTGAAAATTGATAGTAGAACACTCTCATCTTTGGAATCTATTTTTACTTTTTTTTTTTTTCTTGAGCTCACTTCTCCGTTACATGGTACTATTTTTATACTTTACTATCTAATATAGAAAACAGTATAACTGGTCTTTATTATTCCCCAAAGTCTTACTGTTGGAAATTTTCTGAAAATCACCTAGGTCCTTCCTAGCTTCTACATTATGCAGAGTGTATACAGAGAGATTTTTTTCCTTAAAGCAGAATTGTGCCATAGAGAACATTTCATCAAAATAGCCTTCATACATTTTGAGGTATTACGCAGGATGTTTTGAGAACTTTTTGGAGATCAGTTGATTCATTAAGTCCACAGTCCCAGCAATTGTTTCATCTTTGTCAGCATCCAGTTCCCTCACCATTGGGAAGAATAGCCAAGGTAGTGATTTTGGTCATGTTAAATGATGAAGGGTACCTTTTTACCTGCTGCTGTTCTTCCAGAACAACCAGGTTGTTCTAGCATTTTTCCATAAAGTAAAACCAACTGGGAGAGAAGATAGCCTACATGGCCTCCTTGCTTTTGTTCCCATTATTTCGCATTGCAGCGTGTGCTTATCATGCTGTTGTCAGTGGTTCTGGTTGTATCTATGCTGATATTGAGCCCAAAGAATGGGCTCAGCATGTTCCTCTGGCAAATCTTCTTTTTGTGCAATGTAGGTTTGGTTTTGTGCTATGTTGACTTTGGTTTGAAACTGCAATCATTTCATGGATTTTTACTTACTTACATATTTCAAGTAAATACTTTCTTTATCGCAGCAGACACATCTAACTTTCAACTCCATATCAATCTGACTTGTTAGAAGTCATCAACCTGTTATTCTGAATTAGCTAACTACAGTATTTCTGTAGGAAGAGGATGCAGAAGTGGAAGGCATGCAATATAAGACACTACGAACATTTTGTCATGGAATCAGAGTTGATGCCATAGCAAGGAGTCCAGAAACTAGACTTGATGCTTTACCTCCCCAGATAAGGTATTTCGAATAAATTACTATAATGAGTCCTTGTCTCATATCTGTTTTCTCATATCTGTTTTCTCTAAGTCCTTAGTATTGAACTAACTTTAATGCTTACAGCTGAAATCTAACTGAAGAAATTGCTGTTGGAAGTCTGTGAACACCATTGGAACAACAGTTTCTTAGTCATCCTTATATATTTTGTTCTGCTTCCTGAGCCCCTTACTCTTTCCTCCCCACAGTAGATTCACAGTAGACACTAGATTTTTTAATTTTAATTGACCTGTAATCTAGTTAGTCTTTTTGTTGTACGTATCTGTATAATGTGTATGTATCATTGTAAGAATGATACTAGTATCATGGCCTGCTTTGTAAAATTACATGTGATGTTCTCCATAGTATGGGCTATGTTTAGGAGTAAGTTGGATGCTATTTGTGAGACCTGTCAAGCTGTAAGTCTAGAAAAATGGTCAATTATTAAATATGCACTTAACAGGAATTCAGATGTTCTCAATTGCTTGTAAGCCTCTTCAAAACTATACTGGTTGCTTACTGCTGCATATTTTTACAGTCTTTTGTTTAAAATAAGTTGGAGACTGGTTAATAAATTAATCCCTAGGTAATTTAAAACACTGATGATGAGGGTTCTGTTTTTTCTACCAGCCACTTCCTCCAAGGTAAATTCTGTGGCAGTTATAAGAGAGATTTCAGGTAATTCACAGTTGATTCAGATTTAGCTTTGTCAAATGTTTTGTATTACTTTCCATTAAAAAGTATTCGTGGCACTTGATACACCATATTTTATAGGCAAGTTCCAATTATAACTCTGAATGCTTGATGCCAAAGCAGAAAAATTAGAATATACGTTTGATTGAAAATCTAAATTTCCTTTTGCATGTCATTTTGCAGATTTAAAATGGGGTGAAACTCTTGATTGATCTGGTTTGGTTTGTTATTTTATCTGTTTATTTTTATTTTTTAACATTTAAAAAAAAATAAATTGCAGTGCTACCTGACAGAAGGGCTTTTCTTTTTCTGTTGAGTGTAGGTTTTGTACAGCAGCTTCTGACAGGAAGTTAAGGCTATTTACTTCAGACCTGCAGGACAAGAATGAATATAAGGTAAGGGTAACTGAGCTGATATTGAATATTTCTTTAGTCTCTAGTGAAGTCTAATCTTTCACTGAGCTTGTGCTTCACTTTTCTTAATGTACAGTATGATGCAGAACACTAAACTCTGGCAGACCCATCATCTATAGCAAAGATCAGTGTATTGAATATACCTTTATATCTTTAAAGTGGGCATAACTAATTATCAGCTATATTATATTTTGATTTAAAAGTATTTATGTAACAGCCAAATTGACAAAAAGTAAGTAGAGGTTTATTTGTGGTCTAAAACATGGTCTAAAAATATTCTACAGGTGAATTTGAAGTACTGTGTTGGAAAAGGTTCCTTTACACAGAGACCTGTAAAATATTATGTGGTATTGTTTATTAGACTTGTCTATTTGGAGAGCAAATTTAATGCTTTGTCTCTTTCCTTGGGGAACAGGAAAGTTGCAATGAAACCATTTCGTACAGTAGAAGATTTAAAGAAAGAATATTGAATTTTGTACGTAGCTGCAGACAGTTATATAAAACATGGCCATGGGCCAGTACTTGTTTATGTCTAAAATAAAGAGAAAGGGAATGACTCCTTCAAATACATCTTCGCTTCCTGTTCTTTCAGTGTAGTGTTCTTTCACCAGTGATGTAAGAGGTGTCAGGTTTAAGAGATTTCTGTTGTTTGTAAGGCATTCTTGTCTTTGTAACTCCTACGTCACTTGGGTATGTACATATTCTTCAAAAATTTGCCTTTGAAACAATACCCCAGTCCAAATATTAATATTAATTAGATGTTCGTTTGAATTTGTTTTGTTGAGGTTTCAGACAAGAACAAGCAAAGCTAATCAATGCTGAAAAATCAGGGGTGAGGGTTCCTTCTTTAGTGCTTTGGAATATGATAATGCCTCTGAGAGTTGTGTATTCAATATGAAGGGGAAAAGAACTGGCTTTCCTTTGTGGTTTGGCAGTATGTATTAGTAAGACAATATTTGCCATACAGAAAGTAAATTAATTGCAGATGTCACTCTTGGTCAAATAATAATGGAGTGAGTAAAGCTATATATAAGTAAAAATGGACATTACTAAAAAATAAAAAGTATTTCAATTTCAGAAAAGATGTTCTATGTTACTTCATGCATGCACCTTCCCATTTTTTCCTTCCTTCGTGCTTGGTCCATCACCTTGTATGGCCTTGTCAGCCAGGAAGTAGGATAACTGACATGGTTGCAAAGAGCTTGGCTGGCACTTCTAGCAAAATATTTCTAGAAATTGTTAACGTTGTTTGCTTGTAAGCTGATGTGTGTCACTCCTTAACCAAAGTTACCATTTTATATAATATCTGTCAGTTTTATGATATTGTAGACAAGCAGCTTTGATGGTGTGAGTTAATCTTTTAACTTTTTTTAGCAGAATATAAAGTTACTTTACTCATTACGTATGTCTGTTTTAATTTGAGAAATTTATAGAATTGTCTGTAAGCACGCAGAAGAAAGAGAATAGGTAGAGTCATTAATAACAGTATAGACAATGGAATGGTTAATTAGTGGAAATAATCAAACACATAGAAGAACCTGGTACTACAGGCTCCAAATTCAGCTGTCTAGTGTCTCCCTCTTTTTTTTTTTTTTTTTGGATTAACAATGGGCCTGATGGACTGTCTGCTAAAATCAGTGACAAGTCTCTTCATTTCAGCATGGTTCAAGGCATGAATGAGTGTTTTTTTCCTTGTGTAATGAATACGAAAGCTTTAATTATTGGGTGTTAACGACCAACAAATTTTTGAGTTTTTGCCAAAAATTGTGAAAAAGTGACAGCTGTGATAGTTCATAGCCTTCATACCTCTTTTTGTCTCCTGTCTCTTATCATCTGGTCTTTAGCTGAAGGTGCTCTTTTATACATTCTGGAGCAGACTTCATGTCTATACTAGCTTTCAGACTGTTGCACATTGATTTAGGACTCCTTCCAGACCAACGCTAGGAATTCTCAATGGGATATGCTGTTTTCCTCAATAGGAACCCATTGCTTCCAGTTAAATAAATACATATGATAAATATTCAGCATTACAACTTCACACAAATGCATTTTTGATGCATTATGAACTTAAACTTTTTAAAAAATAGAAGTTTAAATAAGCAAGTTTATTCTAATGAAGAATTATATTAGTATGTTTATTACTGAATTATAATAAGATTACAAAAAAAAACACACTTAAAATAATCGTTTTGAATATACCTGATGAGACAGTTATTTTGTAGTTTACTGTCAATGCATGATCAATATTAAAACCAGAGAAGCAAAGGAGGCAATGCAGTAGCACAGTCTGTGCTACTATTCTATTCTATTCTGAAAAAATGCTCTTTTTTCAAAATAGAATTTCTGTGATGGGTTACTGTTTTTCCCAGGTCTAACAAGTTTTTTTTTCTGCTATGTGACCAACACAAATTAAACTTTAAAACATGTATTTCTAATTTAGCGGAATATATTACACAGTAGCTTTGTCTGGGTGCCTACAAATAAATTTAAAACGCCACATTTATATTTCTATTAAGATAGCAATTATTTTTCATACAAAAAGATTCTTTGGAGAACTGATTCTTCTACCCTTAGGACTTCTTTCTAACACAAACTGTGCTGACCTGCAGTTACAAGCTTCTACTGCAAAAGTATGTCAATTACGTAACACATCTGAAAAAAAAATATGACAAGTTGTGAGTGTAATGATCATAGAGGATGTATTAATACAAGAGGCGATACAACTGTGTGGCCAGATGAAGCTACAATAGATGGTTTATTTTTGACGCAACAGAATACTAAAGACCATTTGGGGCTTATGCTATGCAAATGAGAAGTTTCGGCTTCAGTTTAGCAATGAAGTTATTAGCACTGTTTATGCCAATTTCACCACTGGAACTTAGTCTAAGAACTTCATCAAGGGTATACTGAGACTGAGGAAGAAGTAAAAATTCCTGTTTTTACTGGATCGGGCTTGCTCTTAAAATGATCAGAAAACCATCTAAAATGTGGATTATTACCTAATAGTGAGAATCTCATTAGTGAAAAGGAATAGTGTGCTTATATTGGGGGATTGGGCTAGATGATCTTTCAAGGTCCCTTCCAATCCCGAACGTTATGTGATCCTTTGGTAAAAATGTCTTTAAGCACGTTTCAGGCTTTTGTTTGTTTGTTTGATTTTGTGTGTGTGTTTTTGTTGTTGCTTTGACAAAAAGTGGAGAAAATACTTTCTCCAGGTAGTCATCATAGTTTCTTATACTTGGATGATCATTGAGCTATATACTTCTTGTGATTGAAAAAAAAAAATAACACCTGACTCCCATCTAATGTATTTGGAAATCTCAGAGGTTCACAAATATTCTATGAGCTATGCCGAGTTACTTTTAAACAGTTTGATAGAATGGTTTCTTAGTATTAGTCAATCAAAACCTCAGAAAAATTATTTCATGAACCTAAGGTTGAATACATAATGAACACATGGAAGACTTTGATCCATTGTACAGTGCACACTTTACATGTGAGGTTTCAAGAGAGGTACAAAATGTGCAAAAAAGCTGAGGGAAGTATGTCATTACAGTCAAAATGTAATCTCTGAACATTTTGTCTTTTATATTAAACAATTAGTATGTGTTGCTTCTGGAGGGATAGACGGAGTAATCTTACTCTGTTTTCCCAGTGGAAAAACTGTCTCGATGTAATTATCAACAAGGAACTTCAAGCATACTGAGTTTTCCATTACTTTGTCAACACAACTAATCCAAAATTTATGGGCTGGATCAAGCCCAGAACAAGAAACAAAAGGTAAAGTACAGTTGATGGATCTTTGTGAAGTCTTTTCTTGTTCTCAGGTTTTCATTTGGAAATGAATTGTGGCTTTCTTCTCCTGCTTCAGATTTTGCTTAATAAAAAGCATATTTCATCAAAACTGTGTATGTAAAATGAGGCAGGATATTTGAATTCTGAATGCTGAAAATTTTCAAAAGACTTGCATTTCTGTCTAAAGAGTTTGGCATCATCTTAGGATGTATTAGTTCTAGTAAAATCCACAAGGTTTTATTGAAATTATGGGCTGTTGGGGGAAAAAAATAACTTGGCTGCTGAAAGTGGTTCTGTATTGAACTGATGTATTGAACATTCATAACTTTTTAGAGGGGCAGCTTCATTATTGTGCATGGTTTACAGATTTATTTTTTTTTTCTTTTTGATCAGTTGCATAGCTCGTTCTGAGGAACAAACACAGAGAACAGTATTTTGTTCTCTCAGAAAGCTGAGAAGTGATTGTTTTCATTCAACCTGGTTTTTCCTTGCCATCTCTTCATGTCATGCCATTCTCCAGTGGATATTTTTGTGTCCTTTTTATGATACTTTGGGCAAAACAATAGCATCTATGCCTAGTGACTTATTCAGTGAGAGTAAAGAGGATGAAACAGTAATAGATCCAGCATCTACATATGGACTTCAAATATGAAGTTTACAAGAGAAGTGCCGGATTCTGCACCTGGGAAGGGACAACCTTGGATGTATGTACAGACTGGGGGACGAAAGGCTGAAGGGCAGCTCTTCAGAAAGGAATTTGGTAAATGACAGGGAGGGCCAAGCACATCCTGAGGTACATCAAGCACAGCACTGCTAGCTAGTCAAGGGAAGTGATTGTGCTGCTCTACTCTGCACTGATGCAGCATCATGTTCAGTATACTGTGTGCAGTTTTGGGCACCATATAATAAGAGTCATACAACTGTTAGAGAGTATCCAAAGGAAGGCTACAAAGATGATGAAGGGTCCAGACGGCAAGACAGGAGGAACGGCTGAGGTCCCTTGGTTTGTTCAGCTCCGAGCAGAGCAGGCTTGGGGGGGGTCCTCATGGTGGCCTGCAGCTCCCTCACGAGGGGAGTGGAGGGGCAAGCGCTGAGCTCTGCTCTCTGGGGACAGTAACAGGACCCGAGGGAACGGCATGGAGCTGGGACAGGGGAGGGTCAGGCTGGGTGTTGGGAAAAGTTTCTGCACCCAGAGGGTGGTCGGGCACTGGGACAGGCTCCCCAAGGCAGTGGTCATGGCACCAAGCTTGCTGGAGTTCAAGTGTTTGCATAATGCTCTCAGACACATGGTCTGATTTTTACATAGTTCTTTGTGGAGTCAGGAATTAGATTCAATGATCCTTGTGGGTGTCTTTCAAGTCAAGATATTCCATGATTGTCAATTTCCTGTCAATTTCACTGTCAATTTCCCCAGGTGGGACAGAAATAAAAAAAAGATCTCCAAGAATAGGAGACATAAGACATGATGTACAGCTCTGAGCTGTACAGACTCTGTCCATCCATTCTATCTTCAGATGAGTCAAGTTTAAAACCAGTATACTCATGTGAAATTGTTTGCTTACCTGAACTTATTAGCCTTACTGGGAGATGCAATTATATACCCTAAGGACAGTATCATACTGATACAGTGATACCGGCAGCTTATAATACCATGATTGTAGCCATTCCAAACTGATATATTTAATTGTTTGCAACTGGAAAGAAAAGGCAAACACAAATCACAATCGTTAAGGTTGAAAAAGACCTCCAAGATCATCTGGTCCGACCATCCCCCTACCACCAACGTCACCCACTAAACCATTTCCCTAAGCACCACGTCCAACATGTCCTTGAACACCCCAGGGACGGTGACACCACCACCTCCCTATACAACCCATTCCAATGCCTGACTGCTCTTTCTGAGAAGAAATGTTTTATAATTTCCAACCTGAACCTCCCATGGCAGAATTTGAAGCCATTCCCTCTGATCCCATCACTACTCATCTGAGAGAAGAGGCCGACTCCCAGCTCCCCACACCTTCCTTTCAGGTAGTTACAGAGAGCAATACGGTCTACCCTTAGCCTCCTCTTTTCCAGACTAAACAACCCCAGTTCCCTCAGCCACTGCTCATAGGACTTGTGTTCCAGGCCCTTCACCAGCTTAGTATGCTAAAAAGCACTGTTTTGTAGTGCACGAGTTTGTTTGTCCTTGGCAAAATGTCCCCCATCTTACACTTCTAATAGTGCTTGTGAATCTATAAAGCTGTTGGTCTTCATCCTTACAGTGCAGCTCACAGCTGGAGAAGGCAGCACAGCAGATGTGCAGGCTTAGCAAGCCATTGCAATAGGGGAAGAGGCTTATGAGAAAGCATCATCATTGACTTTTCTTGGTATAGCTGCGATAGTTTAAAATTTGTCTGTTAAGGAACTGTTTGTCGTGGTTTAACCCGGCCGGCAGCTAAACACCACGCAGCCGTTCGCTCACCCTCCCCCTCCCTCTCTGGGACGGGGGAGAGAAATGGAAAGTGAAGCCCATGAGTTGAGATAAAGACAGTTTAATAAGACAGGAAAATAATAATAATAATAATAATAATAATAATAATAATAATAATAATAATAATAATACAATGGTGATAATAGTACTACTACTAATAATATGTACAAACAAGTGATGCACAATGCAATTGCTCACCACCCGCTGACCGATGCCCAGCCTAACCCCGAGCAGTCCGGCCCCCTCCTCCGGCTAGCCACCCCTATATATTGTTTAGCATGACGTCAGATGGTATGGAATACCCCTTTGGCTAGTTTGGGTCACCTGTCCTGGGTCTGTCCCCTCCCAGCTCTTACTGCACCCCCAGCCTGCCTGTTGGCAGGACAGAGCAAAAGGCTGAGATGTCCTTGGCTTAGTATAAGCACTGCTCTGCAACAATTAAAACATCGGGGTGTTATCAGCACTCTTCTCATTCCAAGCCAAAACACAGCATTCCACCAGCTACTAGGAAGAAAATTCTGTTCTAACTGAAACCAGGACACTGTTTTAGTTTTTCTCTGATTATATGAATTATATGTTTGCTCTTTGAAGTTATGACCATATTGATTGCTATATAAATGACCATTTAATGTTCAGGGGAAGAAAAAAAGTGCTATAAGAACAAAGGAAAAGATCTTGTGTTTGAAGCTATCTGGTAAGAGAGAAAGAAATAGCTGTTAGGATGATTATTCTGTGTATGAGATTTTGTAAAGGGCAGAACATCAACTGGTGTAAATCACAGTCTAGTAGCATTAGTAGAGCTACTCTGTCTTATGTGAATTGAAAATCTAAAAGGCCTGTGATTTTTCAAAACCACAAGGGAACTCAAAAATAGTACTTTGACCAGCAGGCAGATTTTCCACAGCTGCCTTGTCTCTATTTCCAACAAAATCATTAGGAATGAGTAGTAAAAATGTGTATGACTTACTCCTAGCTTGTCCCAATTTATTCTCTATTCTTGATTTTTTTTCATTAGATCTAAACTAATGTTGGGTTTATTCAGCAAAGAGGTATTTGAATATGTAGCATGTTTTGTTTATTTTATGAAATGCTCAGTGTTTCTGAGATAAGAGGACTGTTTTAAAAACAATAGTCTGATACTAAAGGAAAAGGAACTACAAATGATTTAATTAGTGTGTTCTATCAGGAGTTAATAACTGAAAGACAGTTATGCAGTAAACCATAAAATCAGTGGTTCAAAGCCATGTGAAGTAAGCAGAATTTTTTTTGGCTACTTGAGTTCTTATTTTTTCCATTTATGCATGTGGAGCATGAAGACATTTTTTTTACTGAACTTAAAGGTTAAACTTTCAAAACTAATGGAAAATGCATTCCCTCAGACTTACCAAAATTATTCCTTACTTACTGTGTAATTTGCTTCAGCAGTAATGTAAGAAGAGGAATAATTTTTCAGTCTGTACTCAGTTTCTACTCAGAAATTTTTCTCATCATCTGTTAATACCTTTGGAATGAAGTAGTAGAACAATTAGCACAAGAGCAAGAAGTTTCAAGTGTGTCAGTGTTGTTCTGTTAGAGTTCCACCTCTGTGTCTTGATATAATTAACACTGTGCCTCAGTATGTATATCATACAGAGAGACAAACAAGTTCAGATCTTCCCTCCTCTTCACTCGGGTAAGTTTAGCAGAAATACATAAGGAACACAAGTTTTCAATTTTAATGCATTAAAAATCTTGCCATGAGCTGCTGCAACGGTTACATCTCATGGCTGGCTTTGGTCTTTTGTTGTTGTTGGAAGACAGTGTTAAGTCAGATACCAGTTGAGAAGAGGCTGTGGTGATGCCTTCAGCGTTCTTACCTTTAAATTGTTAGTTCAGGAGTTATTGTTGCTGTTACATGTAGCTTTCTTGGTCTTGTTGGTCTCACAAGACCAGCTGCAAAGTAGAACTGATTATTTAAGACTGTTTAAAAATACTCAAGCATCAGAATAATTGCAGTTGTTTTCTGTGCCATGTAGTCATAAATTGAAGGGCATTCATTGACAAGAGGTGTTGGTTTATAAATATGATGTACACTTTAAAATTATCATGATTCTCTGCACTGACAATCTCAAAACTAATATAACCTTAGAAAGGATCTTCTTTTTTTTGAAAGAATACACCTTTGCAGTATTTATCAACCCCACCATGTTACAGTTATTCACAACTGTATGTATATACAAGATCAAAATTCCCACAGCTGTAAAAATTACAAAATAAATAAATAAAAGATTAGAAGTTGCAAAAAAGTTGATTGAAAAATTCAAACCCTGTGTTCTATATATTGTGTGTTACCTTCCCAAGGATGTCTAGATTCCAACATGGATGAAGCAGTTCACAAGCCTATGGTTTACTTATGTATTTGGCAGGCTATTGCAAATTTTGAATTTTGCTTATTCTATATTTTAAAGTATAATATAGAGTAAACTAATGAAGAACTTGAGGGATAATTCCTGTATTTCACTTTTTTAAGCATTTCATAATTGTTTTACTCTTTCATTAAGAACAGAAAGAAATATATTTTTTAAATTTGATAGCAAAATTGTAAAGAAAATGGTTAAAAATGCTGGTAGAGGAAATAGCTAAAATAACTATTGTTAAATTATTAATTGCAGTAAAGAAAAATGTGAATCAGTTTTATCGATGAGTCATATGTGTTAATGTGGAGCACAGTTAAAGTAAAATATAAAGAATCATAGAACAGCTCGGATTGGAAGGCAATACCAGCTAACTCCAACATTTCTTCCATGGGCAAGGAAGCCACCCACCATATCAGGTTGACAAGGGCCTCATTCAACCTGGCCTTGAACAGCTGCAGGGATGGGGCATCCACAGCTTCTCTGGGCAGCCTTTTCCAGTGCCTCACCACCCCCTGAGTGAAGAATTGTCTGACTGAGCAAAAAATTGCTCTCCATCTTTTTTATAAGCCCCCTTTAAGTATTGAAAAATTGCAATGAGGTCACCCCAAGAGCTCTTTCAGCCTTTCTTCGTAGGAGAGGCGCTCCAGCCCTCTGATCAACTTCATGGCCCTCCTATGGACCCATTCACACAGACCCACATCCTTCTTCTGCTGGGGGCTCCAAACTTGGACACAGTGCTCCAGGTAGCATCTCTCAAGGGCAGAGTAGAGGGGGACAATCACCTCCCTCGGCCTGCTTTGATACAGCCCAGGATACGGTTGGCCTTCTGGGCTGCAAGTACATGCTGCTGGCTCTTGTTGAGCTTTTCATCTACTCCCAGGTCCTTCTCTGCAAGGCTGCTCTCTGTGAGTTCTTCTCCCAGTGTGTACTTATGTCTGGGATTACCCTGACCCAGGTGCAGCACCTTGCACTTGGACTTAGGTTCACATGGGCCCACTTTGCAAGCTTGTTCAGGTGTCCAGGCTTGTCAGTCACTGTCAAGTCCAGTTTTTGTTGCACATACCACAGATATCAGTCCATCAGGAGGTTAGTTTTAGTCTCTATACAGAGATTCCTGGGGAAAGGTTTGATATCACTGGAAAATAAAAATAACTAAAGTCACAACCTTTATTATATTGTTTGTAGTTTAGTTGTTTGGTTTTGTTTCATTTTTCTACCTATAGCGTGTTTGTTTCCATGGTACTCTTATGTCTTAGTTATTTTGCATAGGTATTTCACTAGACAGTAGACAAGAAAAGTCAGTGATAAATTATTTGTTATTTTTTGTTGGTTTTATTGGTTATTTGGTGTTTTTTCTTTCTTTCTTTCTTTTTTTTTTTTTAATGTTTTCAGTGCTTGTTGCATTTGTGTCTTACTTTGTTAGACCAATTCAGTCTCTGGCCATATTGTGAAGTTGCCTTTCTCACTTATTCCTGCCTTAAATTTATATTTCATTTGTATCTTCCCATTTTGTGCTGTCAACTATAGATTTTTTTTAATAAAGTATTTTATTCCATGTTCTGTGTTCATCAGTTTGTTGTGATAGAATTCCGCAGTATTTCTGCATACAAGAAATATGATAGAAAAATAGTTATCCTTTTTGAGCTATGCTGATAGTGTTTATCAAGCTAGCTGTGCATTTTAATTGATGAAAATAAGTTGGAGTCTTGAATTATTTTTAGGAGTCTAGCTTGTGGCTTTGCATGTTTTTTATATGCATCCCTGTGTGTCCCCCCAAAGTCTTACATGATACTTCTTATACCTCACAGTCAAAACCAAAATATTAACCATCAATTTTGGTTATGCTTTTGGTTACACAATTGCTATGCAAGTATGTCTGCTGGAGAAACAAAGAAACTTTAAGGATATTTAAGTCAAATTTTAAAAAGAAAAGGAAAACACAAACAAACAAAAAACACACAAAAAAATTGTTGGTCATTTATAAGAGTAGGTCAGACAGTTCAAGGATAGCCAATCCTGCTTTGTGGTGAGGTATTAGATAGTATTAGATATCACAGAAAGATACTAGATGTTCTGTGCCCCAACCCCACTCACAAAGATTGCTGGAAACCTTATGTTAAAATAATTTTTTTTTTTTTACTTCCATTGTCTGAAGATTTGAGAAATGCCTTAAAGTTACAATATGGTTTTGTTCTTATACTATTCTTTTTGATGACTTTTATTCATTTATAATTTGGTTTTGCTCTCTAGCTAGAATTATTCATTATTCAGAAAGTTAGAATGTACAATAAGGGTAATCTTTATTGCCACAAAACAGGTTTTCAGATGTTCCAATGAATACTTTGGCAATTTTAATAAAAGTCCATTCTGTGGTAAAATTGCTACACATATGCCGCATGTCATCATGCACAATCATGTATACTACATAAAATATAGTTGTTCCAACATAGTTTGAATAGCTCTGTGCTTTGGGATAACTGCAGTTATCATTTGTTTAATCACAGAATGTGAGTGATAAGAGGAATATACTGATATTTCAAGAGTTTCTCTTGAATGACATTTGTAGCTATCTCTAACTTTGTATTAGTTTAAATAGTTGTTAATTACACTTTAGGAAATGTTATAAATGGCTCAGGATTCAAATTAGGATTAAATGAAAAATAGGATTTATTAAAAGAATATAAAGGAATAGAGGTAAGCAAACAGCGCTGGGTGCACCGGGAGTCTCCGCTCCACCAGGACGCACACCAGTTACATCAAGCAGCTGATTTTTATGCACCTAGACTAATACATATTCATTACTACTTCTAAAAAAATAGATTATTATAATTAGCTTCCGGGGTCCAGTTCCTCCTACTGGAGCATGCGCATCAGTCTCCTCTGGGGGTCTCTAGGGGTCTTTCATGCTGAAGGCTCGTAGTCTTCCTCTCACCCTTTGTACTCACTCGGCACTATTCCAAGTTTATGGAACACTCTCTATACACTCTCCGCAGGTCTTGTCTCCCAACCGTCCTTCAGCTTCTTTTTTCTTCCTCTTAATCTCTTGGCCCCCCCGGCCAGATACCAAGGATCCACATAGTATCTCATAACAGTCACCAGCAGTCACCAGTTATTATCAGTTGCTCTGAAACTCCCAAACAGCTTGACGACTCACGAGCAATTAAAACATTCTTTCCCAGCTATTCACAGTCATCTATATAACATCTATAGCACTGTTAAATCAATCTCGAAGAAGACAGAACTGTAACTGTTAGAACTAGAAGTCAGGAATAACAAAAGCAAACAGGTTCATAAATTTAAGGAGTGTTTTCTGAAGACGTGATAAATTGACTGGAATGAGGGGGAGACTGGGACACACTGCATCTGTGGTTCAAGAATTAAATTGCCAGTGCAGGGCCCAGAGGCAGACAGGATTCAAACAGACTTATTCTTTATGGACACGAATTTATGGACACGAATTTATGGACACGAATTGGAATTGTTAAAACATTCCTCACAGGAAATAATAAATAAATAAATAAAAGTGGTGCGAGAGGCAGGAAAACAGTGCATTCCCAAGGTAGATAAAACACTAGAATTAAACTGTAATGTAGAGATCTTGTTCGTAAGATACACATATGTGAATTCAGCTTAAAGGTCTAAATTCAGGCTTCTCTCATGTTGCAGAAATGACAGTGAAACCTCTGCACACTGTCAAAACAGCACAGAACCAATAAAAAGGATGTCCAATGTATGTTGCAGGTGAGACGTTTGCTTCTTTGTGATTTTTTTTTTTCATAGATGGTTGTACTTTTGGCTTTTAGAGAACTTACCCAGTTAAGTTAATCCGTATTGCTTTCTTTTCCTACTTCATGCATTCAGTGTATCTTTAGATATATATTGAAATTAGGGAGCTTATACTGGACTCACAGGAAAAAACAGGAGCTGCAATCCAGGTGAGATGTTAGTGTCCAAGATGTGTGACTTCTTTTAAAGGTCCAGCACCCTACTGCAAAAATGCTTGTGAAGGCTTCCCACGTGCAAGAGCAAGAAGTTGGAGATGGAACTAGCTTTGTCCTTGTTCTTGATCAAGTCCTTCAGGAATTAGTCTAAGACCTTCTGAGGCTGGGATTATCAGTCTCAGAGGCAAGCTCTATTGTTACTGCCGTTCTGGAGATTTAGGTCACACTGCCATTGGTCATAGAACTGTGAATAGTCTGCTTCCTTCCATATGAATTTTTAGTCAGAGGTGTATGGGGAAGAGCACTGTATGTTTTTGTTGCTTATGATTGTTTGCTTCCCTTGTAAGCTTTTCCATTTGTTTATCTTTTATGGCCCTTTTCCAAGGAGGTAGAAGCAATACAAATGCACAGCCAGGTGAAATATTTGTTGTTTGCTGCACAGGTGAGTGAAAGATACGAAAAAGTTGGCAAGGAGGCCCTAGAAATTCTTCCAGACGTGGTGTGCTGTTCGCAATGAACCTTGGAGATTTTGAAGTGGCATCTGTGTTGCGTATTTCAGTGATACGCAGAAAGGATGTCACTGAAGGCTTCTTTTGTAGAAGCTTATTGCTCAGGCCTGTAGTAAGTGGATAAGAACATACCTGTGCACACATCTAAAAACTTCAGTGGCTTGACTAACTTCTTCATAGAAGACAAAAGTTGTGGTTGGTTTATCAGGGTAAACTGATGGAATACATCAGCCTCTGAAATTAGTATGACATTGAACTCTTTGCTGACACTGTGGCTCAGAAAAGACCTGTACTTTCTACTAAATCTTTACAGAAATAGCTTACCGCTTTTATCTTTCAAGCAGAAAACCATTTTTCATAGACTTTTTTTTGGCATTGTGAGGATACATGAAGAGAATTCTGCAGAGAGGGGTGTGATTTAAAAGGCTAAGAGAACACACTGAGTGTGTTGGCTTGCTTTCTAAATTGCTAACATATCCAATCAAAGCATCGGAACTGAATCAAGAAAGGAGGGGTTGCACGTCTTCCGTTTATGGCATTATCAAAACATACGTAGTGTCTTGTTCTAGTTGGACCTACAGAGCAGCCTCTGGAAGACCACTGACATTGCAGAGCATCACCTTGCTGAAGCAGTGCTATTGAAGTCACGAAGCATTTGCAAGTAACAGTGACAAACTGGTAAGAGATTGCTGTTTGCTTGTGTTAACCTTGCCTGCCTGGGAGATTGATTGCCCTCCCTAGCTGGTAGAACCAGGAGGGACATCAAGGAGGCCAGAAGGGGGTTATTCAGGGGACCACACAGGGAAGGGGAAGCAACAGCCAGGTGAGGGGTGATTCCCTTTAAATAACTTTATTTGCTTCTTGGCTCTTGAGTCAAAACACCCATAGCTACGTTGCAGGACCAGCAACATGCCTGCTCTGGCTGCTCCAGCCAGAGCCACACTGTGATATCATCATGGTGACACTGGGTCGTCATGGTGACGTTTGAGCTTCCCCCACCAGAACCCCGAGACAGTCCATTGAGCCTCACTTGCTCACTGGCAGGACCAAAAGGAGCCTCTCGCAGAAATGGCTGCAGATGGAAACTCGAGTGACAACGAGATAAATGACATTAAACAGGAGCCACTTCCAGAAGACATGTCGTACATTTTTGCTCCAGATGAGCTGTTTGAGTCTTCGTACTCAATCTTCAGTTACAATCATCTGGCCAAGCTTTTAGTTAGAAATGATGCTGCTACTATCTTGAAAGAGCTGGAAGTGAGTTTTCCTAGAATAAGATAGTTCGGTTGGAAGGGACCTTCAAAGATCGAGTCCAAATGTCTGACCTCTTCAGGGCTAAACAAAAGTTAAAGCATATTCTTGAGGGCATTGCCCAAATGCCTCTGGAACACAGGAAGGCACAGGGCACAGGAAGATAAGGGAACACAGGAAGGCACAGGGCACAGGAAGGCACAGGGCAGGGAAGATAAGGGCAGGGCAGGGAAGGGCAGGGCAGGGCAGGGCAGGCAAGGCAAGGCAAGGCAAGGCAAGGCAAGGCAAGGCAATTCTGAAGCAGATAACAATTTCAGCTTCAGAAACAGAAATAAACAGCAGACACAAATGCAGAATCATTAGAACTACTTCACTTTGACTGTATCAAACTGTCCTCAGTTTCTTAACCAAGCCTTACATTCCCTTTTATAACTATGGAAGTAAAAGTGCATTCAAAATGAAGGCACTTCTGATACTAAGAAAATTGCTCCATGGGGAAAGTTAAATCTGATGAAAGTCACAGGTAATCATTTTGGTTCAGAAGACAACCCAGAAACCCACCAGGCCCATATAAAAAGCATGCTCAGGATGAAGATCTCTCATCAAACAGCAATCCCAAAACTACAACCTCATGTGGTGTAAATGCCTGAAGTAACTAGGAAAATAGAACTAACATTCACATTTTAAGGAAAAGGTACAGCTTTGAAGAGGCTTTCAGGGTAGGGCATAACTGCATTATCTGAGCGTTCCCTAGGCTCCCAACCTTAGATGCTATCGCGCTGGGGAAACTTGGTGTGCTAGCTCTAAGGAACACCACGGAGCGTGGAGTGGAGTGGAGACACCACGGCTAGGCTCTGTGATCAGGTGGGACCTCGATTGTTCTTGTGCACAAAGCAGCACTTTTTGCCACCCTAAGCCAAAGACCTGTCATGTTTTGACAAATGCTGTACCCTAGTGTTCTTTTTGCTCATTATAATATCATTATAATACCAAAAACACACCTCCATCCCAAAAGCTACCCGCCTCCAAGGTGCGACCACCCCTCACTGAGCATGCGCTCTGAATTTCTCGGAGCCTATTACTTTAAACGGAGACGGGAAAACTTTACACCAATCATAACTAAGATATGCTTGACTAGAGCCACTCAAGCTCCACCTAAAAGATAGAAAATAATATAAATTGGCCCAAGAGAGAGGGGATGTTAGGGAAGATACCATCGTCAGGGGAGATACCATCCCGAGGACATACAGCATCCTTAGGACCTCCTGACTCCTGGGATCAGTCGACGGGCTGAACCTCTCTTCCCCCCCCATTGGGACGCCTTTGGGTGAGATCTGAATATTTGCTTATAAATCTCTATATAGAGTCTTTGATCCTTTCAACGCGTTTATTTCTAGGCTGTGCACCCATAACATCTATAACACCTATAACATCTGTAACACCTATAACATCTATAACATCTGTAACACCTATAACACCTGTCACACCTGTAACACCTATAACACCTGTGTATTTCATGCATACTAGCTTGCTTTTGCAGACAGTCACTATCGCCGGCAATCCAAAAGAACCTGATTATCTGTTGCTGTAATAAACCATACTTGATTGCATTGTGATAGCTCTCATTAATGCGACTAGGGTGAGGGTGATTATCCGTGATAGTTCAGTGTTCTGAATCTAACCAGACCCCCAGACGGTTAATGCATTGTTGGTGAATGTCTGAACGGACCCCCAGGCGGTTAATACGTTTTTGGTGAATGTCTGAGTGGACCCCCAGGCGGTTATTACGTTTTTGGTGAATGTCCGAGCGGACCCCCAGTTTTGGTGAATGTCCGTCTGGTTCAGTACTCTGAATCCAAACGGGCCCGTGACGGTTAATCAGCTACACCCCTTTAACGCGACAGTAAAATTGGCGTAGTCGGCAGGATTGCTATGGATAAACTTCTGCAAAAATACAAATGTGCCCCTTCCCAGGCGGGGAAGGAATGGGCCCAAAAGTTTTGGAAAGATGAGGAAAAGGTGGTAGAGCGCATTGAGCAGTGTCCGGCTTCACGAAGGATTGGTCTAAGAAAGGGTAAAAGTGCGATTTGTGCTGTGTTAGGAGCTTGTTTGACTTGTGCTCAGCAAGAAGCTAAGGAAACTCCTGCTCCCAAACTGATCTCTGATGCGGAACATACCGCTTTGAAATCAGAGAATGAAATATTGAAGTCATCATTGGCCTTTGAAAGGGAGACAGGAAAGGCATTAGGAGTTAGAGTGGATAAACTCGTGAGTGAAAATAATTATCTTAAACAATTGCTGGAAAGGGTTAGTCATCTGTTAACTAAAATACAGCCTTGCGCTCCGGTTAAGCAGATTCGTAGACTGTTGTATAATGCAGACCCTGAAAGTTGGGATGGTGATATCTGGTCTGACGATGATGATGGTGTTGAAGAGGTTTCTGACCCTGAACCTCGATCGATTTCCTTGAGACCTTTGGTTAAGACTGAGACTACTGTTGATGACAATGATGAAATCCGCACTACTGTGCGAACGATCCCGTGGTCGCCGGCGGAGTTGATTAAAATACAGGAGAAGTTCTCAAGGCGACCAGGGGAATCGGAAGTGGAATATGTGTGGCGAGTTTCTCTTGAAGGAGGAGATCGAATTATGTTGAGTGAGGAAGAAGCAGGTGGCTTTTGGGGACCTGGAGTATTTTTAACTACCACACCAGGAGACCATAGTTATTCTATCACTGCACGGGCAGCATATTGGGCAGGTGGTATAGATCCCCAAGAGAGAGGTGAACCTCTGGAAATTAGAGCTACAGGCTATTCTGACCTGGCTGTAGCAGTACAAAAAGCAGCCTGTATTCAGGCGATATATGAAAGAGATGAATTTAGGAAATCCCCGATGTTAGCTCCTATTGATCCGGTTCGGTTAACCCCTCTTATCCGTGGGCTCCCCGATTGTCTTAAAATGTTTGTAGCAAACACCCAGGATCGTATACAAGCTGCTCATAGGGATGGTGATCGTGGTCGTAGACAGAATCCAAACTTTCCTATTCCCACATGGAGTGAATTTGTCCAAGACCTAGATAAATACGGACGCCGAATGGGCTGGATTAATTCATCCAGTATTAAGCCCCAAGATCACTCTCGGCGAGTCCGCCAAATCCACACTAAAAATCCCAGATACCCTAATTTTAAAAATAGGTTCAAATTTAATAAAGAACGGGATGAGCTCTGGCGTAAGGCCCTAGCTTTGGGTGCATCCCGACCACTCTTGCGTGGTGCTTCTCTAGATGACCTCCGTACATTAGTCCAATCTCTGGGTAAGGAAAATGTTCCAGATGGAGGGGATTGCTTAACAGGAAAAAATCCCGTCCGTAAAGAATGTACACCTTCGGCACCAAGCTTAAGTGACAAAACAGAATCTCAGCAAAAAAACTCCTATCCCCGGGGAGGGCAGTGAGCCACCCTGCTCGGCGGGTATTAGCAATTCAATGGCTCTCTAATGAACAATCTGACCCTATCATTGCCATTCCTGTTGGACCCCGGAGAATATTGGTAAATTTTCTTATTGATACTGGGGCTCAAATGTCAGTAATCACACGTGAGACCGCACAGACCCTGGGCATAACACCTGGTCGACGCAGGGTTAAATTTACAGGAATCGATGGTGTGGAAAAACAATGCCCTACCGCAAAAATTTCACTCTGGTTGCCAGAGGAACAAAAATTAACCAGGGTAGAAGTATTAATTGGTGCTGCATACACTAATATTTTAGGATTTGACGTACTGCGTGATCGTATGTGGAAACTCCCTGATGGAACAGTGTGGAGTTTCGCGACACATCAAAGGGATTCGGACACAGTAAAATTGAGCCTGCTACAAACATCTATACCCTTACCTCCCTCTAAAATTACTAATGTTCGGCAATATCCGTTGCCAGCAGCAGCACTTATGGGGATTGACGGGGTGGTAACAGAATTGTAAGAAAGAGGCATTATTAAAAGGACCCATTCACCTTATAATTCCCCAGTGTGGCCAGTAAAGAAATCAACTGGGCAGTGGCGCTTTACCATGGACTACAGACAGTTAAATGCTAACACCGCACCTTTAACTGCTGCAGTCCCAAACATAGCAGAAATAGTGACATTAATACAAGGCGCTGCCCATCCTTGGATGGCTGCTTTGGATGTTAAAGATATGTTTTTTATGATTCCTCTCCTTGAGCAGGACAAAGCTCAGTTTGCTTTCACCTGGAAAGGAATCCAATATACTTTTAATAGGCTTCCACAAGGATACAAGCATTCTCCCACGATTGCCCACAATACTTTGGCTAAAATTCTAGCAGAAATTCCTATTCCACCGGACAACACAGTATATCAGTATATAGATGATATCCTGATAGGGGGAAAGGATCAGGAAAGCGTAAAAGGCACAATGGAAAATATCCGGAAGTCACTGACTGATTTAGGATTGGAAATCCCTGACTCAAAGTGCCAAGGGCCTGCTCAGGAAGTTAAATTCCTAGGAGTATGGTGGGTTAATGGAGCTGCCTCTATTCCTCAGGACACGCTGGAAAAAATAGAACATGGACAAAGACCTTCTAGTGTAAAGGAATTACAACAAGTATTGGGTGCTTTAAGTTACTGGCGTAAACATATTCCAGGTTTTGCTATCATTGCGCGTCCTCTCTATAACTTGCTTAGGAAAGGAAAATTATGGGAGTGGACTGAACAGCATACTAATGCAATAGAATTATTAATAAAGGAATTAAGGTTGTTCCAACAGCTTGGTCCTATACACCCTACTGACCCTATCCATGTGGAATGGGGGTTCAGTGAACATGGCTCTCATTGTAACTTATGGCAAAGGGGGCCAGAGGGACCCGAGAGACCACTAGAATTCAGCTCCCACTCTTTCAGTGATACTGAAAGAAGATATTCGGATCTGGAGAAGGGATTATTGTCTTTAGTGCGAGCAGTGAAACAGACAGAGCAATTAAGGAGAAAACAGAATGTGATTGTCCGAGGACCTTTCCGTATCCTGGATGTAGTCCGTAAAGGAACAATACCACCTGCTGGCATTGCCCAGAAACCCACGGTTCGTAAATGGTATGCCTATTTAGAAGGTATTAATGAGATTATGCCAATCACTGAGGGTAATACTAAAATATCCAAACTACAAAAGGACATAGATAGTACCCTCCTGTTTCAGCTTCCACCGACTAAACCATCTCCAATCCAGGAAGCACCTCCTTTAAAGGAAGACAGTGATCTTACAGGAGTGTGGTTTACAGATGCCTCGTCTCATAGGGAAAACAATAAGTGGAAATACAAGGCTGTGGCATTGGAAGTAGCCACAGGAGAGAAACTGATTGAAACCGGTGAAGGCAGTGCACAGGTAGGGGAACTCAGAGCAGTTTTATTAGCTGCACAACATGGTGCTACCCATATCTATACTGACTCATATGCTGTTTTTAAAGGAGCTACTGAGTGGATCGGTCACTGGGCAGTTAATGATTGGCAGGTAAATAGAGTTCCAGTCTGGCAAACCGAAAGTTGGAAACAACTGTTAGAGATAGGAAAACAGCGAACACTACATATAGGATGGGTAAAAGGACATGATCAGTCGAACACTGTAGCTGCCCAATTCAATCAGCAGGTAGATAGCCTCACACGGTTGCGTCAAGTTGATCTCACTAATGATAACCAAGAATGGGAACGGTTGCTCGAATGGTTACATGTTAAGCGTGGCCACACCGGACGGGCTGACTTATACCGGGAAGGTATAGCTCGAGGATGGCCTGTATCAGTCAAGCTGTGTGAACAAGTGGTGACTGCCTGCTCCCAATGTCGCTTACGGCTTAACAAGGACCATCCGAGTAAGGCACCTCCCTTGCACATTCGGGACAGGAAAACATTGTGGCACTCCTGGCAGATTGATTACATCGGCCCATTGCGATCATCAGGAGGGAAGAAGTATGTTCTAGTAGGAGTAGAGGTAATATCTGGTCTCACTATGGCTACTGCTTTTGCATCAGCTACTGGGGAAAACACAGTAAAAGGACTAAAAGGATGGTTCAGTACACTCCCCCTACCTGAAGAAATTCAAAGTGATAATGGTTCACATTTTACAGCTGCAGTGGTACAGGACTGGGCCAGAGAGGAAGGGATCCGATGGGTATTCCACACCCCCTATTATCCTCAAGCAAATGGTATTGTAGAACGCATTAATGGATTGGTCAAGCGTTTCGCAAATACTCACAAATCTGGATGGCATTTGCGGTTACATGACGCCATCTATCAAATAAATAATAGATGGAGTGGAGATGGCTGCCCCAAAATGAAAGCCTTCTGTGCATCTTCTACCACCATCACTCCAAAACACTACACTGAAACAGAAAAGCATCATACCAAAATGGAAAAGCACACTGTAGGATTTTCTCCTGGACAGCCTGTGCTGGTAAAAATGCCTCAGATCGGAATAGTACCCATGACACTAACTACTCCCAAAAATCCCTATGCATGGGAAGCTAAAGATTGTTCAGGAAAAACACACCGGATCAGCACCCGGTGGATATCACCTTCTTTCTGACCCTGCCGGTTGAATACAACCGAGCATGCTTTTCTTTCTTTTTATGTTTACAGGAACCCTGAGCGAACAGCATATGGACAGCTGGAAGATGATGAATCAACAGTTTGGATTAATAATACTTTGCTCCGCCCTGACCTTGATGCAATCACTTCTGGTTTACAGCCAAGGAGAACCAGGCTGGCTGTGGTCCCAAGCCTATGTTAAATACACTGGGATGTTGGGAACGCAGGCCTTAAAGGAAAAATTAAACTTAGCTACCGTGGTTATGCATGGAACTGAGGTGTTTTCGAGACATGAGTGGGGCTGGGATGAGAGATGGCTTCCACTTCTAAAAGGGAGAACAGGAGAAGAAATCCGAGTGGGGTGTAGAATGGTTAATGGCTCAACTCACGAGAAAGCCACATTAATAACAATATCTGGAAATCAAGTGACTACAAAATCCTGTGCTACGGATGAGTGGGATTGTTGGTATAATTTTACCCTGATAGAACCCACTATTGTAACTTGTATATGGCAACAACACTGCTCAGGTTCAGGCCTGTCGCAGTCACGGTGTACAGGACTACTATTTAGATTCAAAATAGATGTGGTTGAACCTGAACCAACTACACCACCTGACCTAACACCATACATTACATTTGATATACTGCAGTATGGAAGTAGAAATATACCCAGTGACACCATAACACCTTATGATGATCCTTGGAATCATGCATTATCACGATACAGCACAATCATTGGAACACCTCAGAACAAAAGGAGCCTAAATTTATCTACCTTAGTTTTACAGGGAAACAAAATATTTTCAAAAGATGAATGGAGTTGGAATGATTCTCTAAAAATGACTGAACTTCAAACCACATCTGGCCAGCTAATACAAATTGGTTGTTGTCCTGGTTTCAGTTAGCACAGAATTAATTTTCTTCCTAGTAGCTGGTGGAATGCTGTGTTTTGGCTTAGGATGAGAAGAGTGCTGATAACACCCCGATGCTTTAATTGTTGCAGAGCAGTGCTTATACTAAGCCAAGGACATCTCAGCCTTTTGCTCTGTCCTGCCAACGGGCAGGCTGGGGGTGCAGTAAGAGCTGGGAGGGGACAGACCCAGGACAGGTGACCCAAACTAGCCAAAGGGGTATTCCATACCATCTGACGTCATGCTAAACAATATATAGGGGTGGCTAGCTGGGGGGAGGGGGTTAAACCACGGGTTAAACCACGACAGCCTTTTTGGAGATTAGCATGGCCCCTGCGCAAGGATGACACGCAAATTCGTGAAGCGTTCCATATTTTTTTCTCAGTCGGTAGAGCATGAGACTCTTAATCTCAGGGTCGTGGGTTCGAGCCCCACGTTGGGCGCCAAAAAGGCTGTCGTGGTTTAACCCGGCTGGCAGCTAAACACCACGCAGCCGTTCGCTCACCCTCCCCCCTCCCTCTCTGGGACGGGGGAGAGAAATGGAAAGTGAAGCCCGTGAGTTGAGATAAAGACAGTTTAATAAGACAGGAAAATAATAATAACAAAATAATAGTAAAAATAATAACAATAATAATACAATGGTGATAATAGGAAAGTAATAGTAGTATGTACAAACAAGTGATGCACAATGCAATTGCTCACCACTCGCTGACCGATGCCCAGCCTAACCCCGAGCAGTCCGGCCCCCTCCCCCCAGCTAGCCACCCCTATATATTGTTTAGCATGACGTCAGATGGTATGGAATACCCCTTTGGCTAGTTTGGGTCACCTGTCCTGGGTCTGTCCCCTCCCAGCTCTTACTGCACCCCCAGCCTGCCCGTTGGCAGGACAGAGCAAAAGGCTGAGATGTCCTTGGCTTAGTATAAGCACTGCTCTGCAACAATTAAAGCATCGGGGTGTTATCAGCACTCTTCTCATCCTAAGCCAAAACACAGCATTCCACCAGCTACTAGGAAGAAAATTAATTCTGTGCTAACTGAAACCAGGACATCTATCGAATAACTAATGGATCCACTTATAATCAGCCTACTGAAATTAAGACAGTATACACTGATTCTACTAGACCACAAAATTATAGTACTGATTGTACTAAAATAACAGAACCAAATTTTGATTGCTGGTACAATTTTACTTTCACTAAACCTATAATTGTGTACTGTCTTTGGGGTTACAGAGGCACAGAAATATTATTTGAATTCATGGTTAATACAGAAACATCATCAACTACAAAGGATAAGAAGCCTCTGCCTCCGCAGATATTTGAAAATGAACCTACTCAGCCCCCCATTGGTCTAACTCCCCCCATCTTCAAAACAGGTCCTTACATAATTAAAAATGTGGGACAACAACAAATTCTCTTTAACCCTAGTTGGTCCCTAAAAAGGGTAGAGCTAGCGCTGCACATTAATATCTCTGAAATTAACTCGAAATGTACCACCTTTCTGAGAACTGCCTACACCAGCTGGTTAGCATGGTTACATGGACGTTCTCTAAAACAATCTCAGCGCGTGCCACGGGATGCAACTGGGTTATTAGGGACAGGATTAGGTATATTAAATAGCATTGATGCTGAGGTTTTAATGAGTAGAGTAACTGCTACTACAGATGACCTAAGGAAATTGGAACAACCAATAAAATCATCCTTATTGGCTTTAGGAGCAAATCAATGGCTTCTATCAGATATTTTACCCCATTGGGAACAAATTGAGGAAAATGATCATCAATTAATTGTAAATGCCCTTGGAAAAGCCCAAGGCAATACCTCCCTTGCCTTGAGCTGTATCCAAGCGCAGTTATGGATACAATCTGTAGCAGCAGCTATTATTAGAGAAGGAGAAGGAGGAACTTTGCCCACTGAAATTCGAAAATTGATTTGGGATAATGCTTCAGAATTTGAAAAAGAATTTCAAGCTTGGTGGCAATTAGTCAACTTTACCCATTATGCAGAAAATGATAAAATTGTTGCCTTTATACTTACTATAAGTAATGCCACCGTATACAATGTATATCCAATCATTGCATTAGGACTCAATCATAATGGAACTATACTTTATCCTAAAGAGCATAAAGTATGGGCCCATCAAAAGGGAGGAAAGTGGCAAACAATTGATGTAAATGCATGCATTGTGCGTGAACAAAAAGGTTTCATCTGTGAAAGTAACACGCTGGAATCTCAAGACATTTGTCTTGACACTGAGCAAAACATTTGCCACTTCGAGATACATCCTAATGAAACCCTTGAAACTGTACTTATATATATTGGGAAAGGTTGTGTTTGTATGAGAACTCATTGTGATTCTATAGTCGTAGATGATACAGTGGTAGATACCAGTAATCACTCTAATGTTTGTGTTTGCAATTTTACCAGAATTCTAGGATGTGATTTTAAATACTCAGCTCCTGTCACTTCTTATCAACTTATTGCATCTAATTATATTCTGCTTCATGAACTGCTGCCTACTCCTATTGGAATGAACCTCACCTTGGTGAAGAAATTGCTGGTATATGAGGACCTGAAGCAGCTGATGACACAAGTCCGAGAAAATGGACAAAAGACTCTGATTACTGTCCACCATGATGCACAAGAAATACATCGAGTGATGGAAAGAGTGCAGAGAGATGAGAGACACCGTTGGTGGGACACTTTGTTTGGATGGTCGCCAGCTGCCAAGGGAATCTTCAACAAGATGCTTCACCCTGTTATTGTTCTGCTAATACTCACTGTATTATGTTTTATACTGACAATTAGTTTGTATGTTAAACTCTGGTTTATGATGAAACGTTTAGCATCCCTACACAATGTACATACACTCGATAAACCTCAATCCGAGAATGTATGTGATATCCCCGACATATTTCAACTGTCGTGAAGCTTGAGTGACTATAGTCACGGGGTGGATTATGTGGTGTAAATGCCTGAAGTAACTAGGAAAATAGAACTAACATTCACATTTTAAGGAAAAGGTACAGCTTTGAAGAGGCTTTCAGGGTAGGGCATAACTGCATTATCTGAGCGTTCCCTAGGCTCCCAACCTTAGATGCTATCGCGCTGGGGAAACTTGGTGTGCTAGCTCTAAGGAACACCACGGAGCGTGGAGTGGAGTGGAGACACCACGGCTAGGCTCTGTGATCAGGTGGGACCTCGATTGTTCTTGTGCACAAAGCAGCACTTTTTGCCACCCTAAGCCAAAGACCTGTCATGTTTTGACAAATGCTGTACCCTAGTGTTCTTTTTGCTCATTATAATATCATTATAATACCAAAACACACCTCCATCCCAAAAGCTACCCGCCTCCAAGGAGCGACCACCCCTCACTGAGCATGCGCTCTGAATTTCTCGGAGCCTATTACTTTAAACGGAGACGGGAAAACTTTACACCAATCATAACTAAGATATGCTTGACTAGAGCCACTCAAGCTCCACCTAAAAGATAGAAAATAATATAAATTGGCCCAAGAGAGAGGGGATGTTAGGGAAGATACCATCGTCAGGGGAGATACCATCCCGAGGACATACAGCATCCTTAGGACCTCCTGACTCCTGGGATCAGTCGACGGGCTGAACCTCTCTTCCCCCCCCATTGGGACGCCTTTGGGTGAGATCTGAATATTTGCTTATAAATCTCTATATAGAGTCTTTGATCCTTTCAACGCGTTTATTTCTAGGCTGTGCACCCATAACATCTATAACACCTATAACATCTGTAACACCTATAACATCTATAACATCTGTAACACCTATAACACCTGTCACACCTGTAACACCTATAACACCTGTGTATTTCATGCATACTAGCTTGCTTTTGCAGACAGTCACTATCGCCGGCAATCCAAAAGAACCTGATTATCTGTTGCTGTAATAAACCATACTTGATTGCATTGTGATAGCTCTCATTAATGCGACTAGGGTGAGGGTGATTATCCGTGATAGTTCAGTGTTCTGAATCTAACCAGACCCCCAGACGGTTAATGCATTGTTGGTGAATGTCTGAACGGACCCCCAGGCGGTTAATACGTTTTTGGTGAATGTCCGAGCGGACCCCCAGTTTTGGTGAATGTCCGACTGGTTCAGTACTCTGAATCCAAACGGGCCCGTGACGGTTAATCAGCTACACCCCTTTAACGCGACACCT
This sequence comes from Anas platyrhynchos, assembly GCF_047663525.1. Lineage (NCBI taxonomy): Eukaryota > Metazoa > Chordata > Aves > Anseriformes > Anatidae > Anas > Anas platyrhynchos. Next base: position 12,929,612 of record NC_092620.1, on the reverse strand, counting down.
CAGCAGCAAATTAAACCAATTGGGCCCAAGTTCTTTAGACATGAAGCTCCTGCCGAGTTCATCCTCTCTCACACCATCTCAGTCCAGGCAGACTTAACCAGCCACGAATGCCCAATCCCCCAAAAGTCAGGTTAAACAGTCTGGCAGTAAGCTACAAAGGACCACGACTTCAAGGAATCAATTATTACCAAGGAGAGCAGGACATACCGGTGTAGGCCAAGGAAAGAGCTGACCATTAGTAGAGCGGTGAAGAGAGCACCACCTACGCTCACCAGCCATGAAAACTGCTAAGCAATGGAATGCTCAGACCAAACACTCCCAAAGCCTCTGATACCTGACCAGTAACGGTCACTGGTGGCCAGTAGTTACCAGTAGCAATGCATAACACAAAGGGGGGCATGTAAGGAGGTCTCAGCCTACCCCCAAATACACTGAACTCTCAATGCCAGGAGTGACAATACCTCTCTGTTGTCAAAAGAGCGAGCGAGTCAAGGCCAATATCGTGCCATAGCGCAAAGGCTTGCGCAGAAAGATCATTTGAGTAGGCCTGCAGGAAAAGGAGACTTACTTTGTGTCCTGGTTTCAGTTAGGACAGAGTTAATTTTCTTCCTAGTAGCTGGTAGAATGCTATGTTTTGGCTTAGGATGAGAAGAGTGCTGTCCTAACTGAAACCAGGACACTTTCTTATATATTTGTCAAGCAGAAGGGATGGATTTGTAGTAGGGTAACGACTTCATCGAAGTCCGCAGCTTCGGCGGACCTCCAAATCCCCATTTTCTCCATGAACTCATCTTGCAGCTTTCTCATCTGCTCTGGTCCTCAGCGTTCTGGTGACTGAAATGCAGAAACATAGACAATATTTTGAGACAGTAAAGATGGGATTCTCTTGATTTCACCATTGCTCTGGTAAAACGTAAACAAACAAACAAGAGACACACTGAAACGAATTGATTTTTCTTTAAATACCAAATCAGAAGTCCTTGTCATGACCACTGCATTCCACATTTTTATCGTTCTGCACATTGAAACTAACTACTTAAAAGCATGATCTGTAGAGAAACTTTTTCATAGACTGAAAGCTAGTCTGACAAAAACTAATGTGCGATGTTTGTGCCACACAGGAGGGAAGTTTACTCCAGTTACTTCTTGTCTGGAAAAGTGAAAACAATCAACACCTTTCTCTAAGCTGTTTTCACTCTGTTCATGTAGAACTCTAACTGACAGTGTTCAAAAAAAAACTATTCCATTTTAAGTCTCTTCCTAAGGTGTATACATTTTATTACCCTGTTTTTGCATGCAGCACTTTCATTTCCTGCATTATGATCTAACAGCTCAAGGAGGTAAGAACTGTTTCAAGAGAAATACCCAAATACCAGGTAGCTCCAACTCTTGCTTTTTAGAAAAAACTCTGCCCATTGTTTTCCATAAGACATTTGGGAAACAACACATTCCTTTGTGCCTACGAACAAGATGGAATTCACACTGCTCTCTCCCCAAGCCTTCAAGGAATTCATAAAATATCCTCCTATTTGCACCTACCTCTCTTCACAGAAAAGTCACTGATGAGCGAATGAGCTGACAAGGTTAGAAGGTTTGGGGGCCAAACGAAATAGATGGAGTGACCAAGTGCCATCCTTTTCAATAACCAGCATGAATAGGTATCCTAGGGAGTTACAGCCTCTTACCTGCAGTAGATTCTCTTTTTCGGTCTGATTTTGGCTTTGTCAACTGCCTACATTAAGAAGAGGACAGAGGAGAGATGGAAGAAAAGAATTCTTGGATTAGACCCATTGAGAATGGGAAATTTCACCACGTTTATAAGCCAGTGCTCCATAGTATGCAAAGAAAATTGTGGTATTCTGGGAAAAAAAGTCTGGGATTTTCAGGGAAAAAAAAAATCAGCTAACCATTTTCTTGTGGATAACTTAAGCTTAATATCCTTTGCAAAAAGATATTCCAGCAGAACTTTTCACATAAACTCGGTGTTTCATGTATAAACAAAACACAACAAACAAAAACCAACAACAGCAAAACACACTTCAAATTCAAGTGGTCAGCGGAACAGTCAAGCTTGACATTATTCATCGCAGAATTAAAATCTAGTTAGAGTTTTTCTCCCATCTCCCTACCTTGCTAAATATGTTTATGAGGAGCTCTCTCCAGAAAAGAGTAAGGTTCATTACACCAAAGCATAGAACCCTTCTTATTGTTGTTGAGCTTCGTCATATTGCTGCTCCTACAAGGATGAGTACTATCATTTTTACTACAGGAGGGAAGTTGTGATAACCTCGAGGGGGGGCTCATTCTGCTTACAAAATGAAGTTTCATTAAGAGGATGTCAAACTAAATTTCACTCTAAAGTCAGAAAATAGACAAGATTCTTCTACTCCTGGAATAACTGGATATAAATGGCTTGCTGATATTGGGGAAACTGCAAAAGCTGCTACCACCAAGTCTTTGTGCATCAAAAAGTTAGGGAAGAGACATTTGGACTTGAACGTGCAGCTAGGAGCAAGATCATCACCTCTGTCATCTAGGGCACTTCTACATGTCTCCACAATTTGAGTGCTTCAGCAAAGCCTGGCGGTCCTCCAAATGAACCAGGAATGGCTCTGTGCCTCAAAGCATGGGAAAGTTCTGCAACCAGGGGAAAAGCACCATGAAAGAAAACAAACCAAAGCTCTCCCGCTGCCGCCCCGCTCCCCACCCTCACGGGCCGCGTGGAGCGGCTTGGGCGCTCCTCAGCCTTGTGCTCTGCCCCCCTTCAAGGGGGGGGTGTTGTGGTTTTGGGCGTTTTGCTAAACGGCTGGAACTTCATTGGATTTGGGATATCGAGTTGCTTACAGAAGGCGTCCCGGCCCCTAAGGAGAGGGAGGGGAGGAAAAAAGGGGAGGAGAGGCTGGAACAGCAGGCAAGGAGCAAGGAAATCACATTTTCTGGGAGAGACGGGGAGAGAAGCGGGGGAGACTTGGATGGGACTCAGCCTGGTGCTGAAACGGAGAGTGCCGAGCTTCCTAGGCATTCAGCACTAAGGTGGGAAACTCCATCCTGAAGGGCAAACTTCAAATGGTGAGTGAAAAGTCCAACAGGTTGGTTAGCACCTTCTTCTCGACGAAGACGATTAGCTTTAGCCTTCACTTTCACTCTGTTTTTTTCTGTTACAGCTCCCAAAAATCATCCCATGGCTTATTCCATAGTGATGTTGCTCCTCTAATTATGCAAGCCAAGCCCACGTGTTTCTGGAGGTGCTGTTTTTTTGATTTTAAAGTCTGTTTTTTCGAACAGTACCTAACTGAAAAGCAGCAATCACTGATGTTCTTTTATCATACGAGGCACTTTCCAATAACGAGCAGCAGAAATGTGCAGTTAAAAAGCTACACTTCAAGATGTGAGGATCCAAAGTAACACATGGAACAGGAGACTTATGCCCTAGTGTAGCAGTGTAAGATGTGTTTCCTAACCTGAGTTGGCAACATGACTATTTTTTTTAAGCTGTTACCCTTTTCTCCAGTGCTTTTTGATTGATTGTGGTTTTTTTGGTTTGTTTGGTTTTTGTCTTAGTTTCTAATTTTTATGGAGCAGTGACTTTAGGTGGAAAGAAGGGAGAAGCCAAGTATTTCTCAGTGAAGACGACAACAATTCTGACTCTGTTTATGTAGAAAGAGAGTGTTTTACAGGTGGAGGGTACTTCATTGAGACTGTATTCTAGATAAACAGGAAACCTGGCTGAAGAAATTTGTGTCATTCCAGTTTCTGGACACTTCACATGACTCCTGCTGGACATCCTCAGGTAGAACAGCAACAGATGAGTGTTGAGAACACTGTGCAAGTTTCTACGGAGCCAGACAATGTAGTTACTGTGGATCACTATGAGCTCAAAGTATGTCTAATTTCAGCCTTTTTTTAATACTCATGTAGGACCTCTTGTGACCTGTACACTTGCAAATTAAGTCAGTTAACCAATGCCAAATAAAACAATTAATTGGAAGGACATACAGATTGTGAAGTATTCAACTGTCCTGGTTTCAGTTAGAACAGAGTTAATTTTCTTCATAGTAGCTGGTGGAATGCTGTGTTTTGGCTTAGGATGAGAAGAGTGCTGATAACACCCCGATGTTTTAATTGTTGCAGAGCAGCGGGTGGTGAGCAATTGCATTGTTCATCACTTGTTTGTACATATTATTAGTAGTAGTACTATTATCATCATTGTATTATTGTCATTGTTATTGTTATTGTTATTGTTATTGTTATTGTTATTTTCCTGTCTTATTAAACTGTCTTTATCTCAACTCACGGGCTTCACTTTCCATTTCTCTCCCCCGTCCCAGAGAGGGAGGGGGGAGGGTGAGCGAACGGCTGCGTGGTGTTTAGCTGCCGGTCGGGTTAAACCACGACATCAACCTATAATGCACTGTGACTGTTTAGGTTCCACACCTCATGTAGATTTCTGTAGGCTGACATAAACCAGCTAGCCATGGATAAGCGACTACTTTTCTGAAATTGCATCCAAATGCAGTCTTAGAATTTCTCATCCATGCTATTGCAGTGTCATAAGGGTTTGCCAGTCCCTCTCGGGAGGAAAGTGGTTATCTTAGGCTCCAGCAGGGGAAATGGGAAAGAGTGGCCCTATGTACGTGAGGTAAAAGGTTCCTTTGCATGAGTTGGAGAGGGCATGAGTAAGGACCATCTTGAGAAGAGTGCAGGATGAGGGAAATTAGCAATTAGAATGAGGAAATTAGAATTGAGGAAAATTGCTAGGAGTCCTGCATGTTGGCCTAAAGCAGATAAGGGCTGCTGTTTATGTGCTGCGAGAGTCCTGTGTGGGGAGAATATGACCAGATAAGAATCCCCTTTGGTAAGGGGTCTTGTCAACACAATTTTTGTCACATTCTTAAGCTGTGACCTAATTTGTAGAGGTGTTACTACTTTTTAAAGCTGTCTTCCTAAGGAAGCAGATTCCAGGTTTCATTGTTGTACATGTCTGTCAGTATATCCGGAAAAGCCATAGAGGTTTTTCACAGAGTCAGCTAGGTAAACCTCAAGAAGTAGTTGGATTTTTGTTGTTGCTGTTTGCTCCTTTGGCCTAGAAGTTGATGAACTTCTCAATCAGTGTACAGCCATCCATATGGCAGCAGTTAGGTACAGTTTCACATGGGACCTCAACCTTTCTCAGATCTTCCATTTCCATTTACCATAGCTGAAAGTGTTCTAGGTGTGTTTTTTGTGTGTTTTATCTCCATGTTGTATAGATTGAAGTTGAGGGGAATACTCAAGTTTTGTGCTAGCTGGTATGAGGGAGGCAGAGGCAGACTTTGATGATAAGATGATAAGCAGCAGTGTTTCCAGGGGGCAGTAGTATTTCCATTTGGTATGCCTGCTCTCTAAAGCGACATACTTGGAGTCTCACAGAGATAATGAACAACTGTGGCAGTGGAAAAAGGTGCTGCCACTAGCTTGTCACTGCTGCTGTGCCAGACATTATCATCTCTGCATCTTTGGTAATAGAAACGCCTGTGTGAGAGATTGGTAATTGCTACAAGCCGTCACTTTGCTCTTTGTCCACCCCTGAATTGAAAGGCAGGATTGAGCTAACTAATCTAACTTTGCTTTGGGTGCTTGAGCAATCTGTTCTGCCAGCAGAGTTTTGGGCATGGTACCCATTTGGCTAATGGGTGAAGGGAATCACCACAGGATGCTTCCTTCTCCATCTGATACAGCTGTACCTACAAGATCTGTAGCCTAGCTTGCAAACATGCTTTTTAGAGGGCCGTGCACTGATGCAACAGCTTCTCTAATGAAATGCATCAGTGGCTTTGTTTGTGGCAGCAACTATCCTACAAAGAGGATCGTGTCCTTCCCTGCTGCTTTGGAGGCAGCCGACTTGCAATTATGACCATAGATGCGATAGAATGATTTGTAATAAAAGATTGTCTGAAATGTAAGCCTTTCCTTTCTCTGAAGTATGAAAAATGAACTCATTTGAGAAATGAACACATCCATCCCCAGGCAGAGCTGCAGGGATGGATGCTACTTGCTGCTCCTTGACAGGGAGGGCAATGCCCCCACCTTGTGTCCCCAGCCTGTCCTTCCTAAAGGGCCCGCGTCCTTCCATTCCAACATGCCAGTCATGGGAGGCATCCCCCCGTGTCTCCTCAGTGCCAAAGAGGTCATTTCATAGCAGCGGGCACAGATGGGGCTGAGGGACTCAGTGCCTTCTTTTTCCTCAGTCTTTGCCAAAAATCTCCCTCTCCTCTGTGCTCAGGGATACGGGAGAGAATCAGAAAATGGAAAGAAATTGTCAGTTAAGGTAAAAACAGTTGAAGAGGACAGAAAAGGAAGGGAGGATAATAACAAAGGAATTGTAACCAGCAAGGACAGCCAGCAGTGTACTGGGCTGTGTGAGCCGGGAATGGCCAGGGAATGCAGGGAAGGGATGATCCAGAAGACAGCACCCAGATTTTGAGTCCTCAGGACAGGAGGGATGTCAGCAAGCTGTAGCAGGTTTAGCACAGGGTCCCCAAGATGCTCTGGAGAACTCTGTCTGTGAGGAGAGGCTGAGGTTGCTGGGCTTGTCCAGCCTGGGGAAGGGCAGGGCGAGGGGGACCTCCTCTGGCTGTATCTCTGAGGGGGTTGTGGAGGATGCGGAGCCAGGATCTTCAGCTGGGTTCAGGGTGGGAGGACAAAAGACAACAGCTGTGAAGGTGAAAGAGGAGAGCTTCAGGCTAAAAAGAAGGCAAAAAGCCTTCTCACCATGAGCTCAGCCAGGCGTCACCCAGAGGCTGTGCAGTCTCCATCTTTGCTGGTTTTGCAGAATGCAACAGGATCAAGCCCTGAACAGCCTGTTCTGACCGTGCTTGTGACAGCTTGGGCTGCAGGCTTCCTGAGGACCCTGCCAACATGCCTTATGGTCCTTTGACCTCAGGTCCAGTTTCTGGTGGTGCCAGAGGAGATGCTGTGGAGCCTGAATCCTCCTGTGCTGTAGGGGACCATCTAACGCCAGGCAGGTGAACATCTCCTCTTCTCCCTTGGCTGTTACTGTAGCCTGGGAGGCACTGCCTCAGCCATCTCTGCATTACACCTCCAGCTCCTGTCTTCCAGCTGTAAGCACCTGAAAGTCCATTGCCTGGATGTGCTCTGAGGTGTGGGAAGAGATCTGGGCTTTTCTGGGGTGTTAGTTCTCTCCCTCTGCACGCTGCTCCTCTCGGAGACGGTCTCATTTTTCATTGTCTTTCCTACCTGGAGGGAAATGCATACTCTGTCCTGGCCATAAAGCTGAGCATGTTTTCTACTTTTGCCACACTTCCACATCTCCTGGATCTGTCACCTGGAAAAGTGAATATTGCGTGCATGTTCGTGGTCCTGCTTTCTTCCATCTGTGCAGCAAGGTCCACATCTCAGTGTTATGTACTTTTTTGCAAAGACTGTGAATTGCCATGGATATGATAAGATTCTTCTGGGGGGCACAGGGCTTTGTACAAGATGCAGAATGATCTTACTTGATGGTGTTGGCCTAACAATACTAGAAATGCTTTGAAATGTCGTTTAAAAAAAAAAAAAAAAAGAAAAAGAAAACAAAACTAAACAGAAATAAAGGCAAACTTCTAAAGCATTGATAATTTATGGATGCACATTTCCACTTTTATGATTTTTGCGACTTTGTTTTCCTTTGTTTTCATATTTATTAATGGCCGGTATCAATCCTTTGAGACACACTGCCCAGCCTCCACCTGCAGCTCCTGAGGGCCTCCGGTCTCCCACAGGTCCTCTTGACAGCTGCCAGCCCCAGGCAAACACCTTCAGTACAGAGGGGCCCCTGAACCTATCAAGGTCTGCCTGGAAAGGTAAACAAATTATTCCAACATAGGAAAGAAAATATAAATAAATAAATATATAAATAAAAGAGCATGTGTTCATCACTTCAAACACTCTGCCTAGAACAGTCCTTATATGGCCATCCCTTGGGGAAGGTGAACCTCATTAGCTGCAGCTTGCACTGGGCACACAGCTGAGGAGAGTGTTTTACTGTTTACTGAACTGCACCACACTTAACTTTGGTTGGTTTTCAATGGGGAGCAGTCCTTCTGTGCCTGCGTGCAGGCAGTTCTGTGGGGAAAAGGGCTGGGAGTTGGTGCAAAGGAGCTGTAACATGCAGCTGCAGTCCTGACTGGAGAAGTCTGATGGGAGGAGAAGTGCTGCAAGTCCCAGGTGGCTCCTGAGAGAAATGGTGGGGCTGGGAAGGTGAGGAGCAAGGTTGCTCACAGAGTGCCTGGCCTCAAGGGACTGCCTTTCCAAGCTGACCAGGCCTCCTTAGGAGACCCTCTGGATCAATAGCAAAGGAAGAGGGCAGGGAATTGAAACAAATCAATAAAGAATCCAGCTTGAAGGGAAAACTCCCTTATTATCAACTGCTCATTGAAATGTGCCCCATTCACTAGCTTTCTGAAATCTCCCCAATTAGACGTAAAAGCCCTGAAGCCTTGAAGGAACTGCTGGACAGAAAGAGGGCACAGGAGGGCTCTCTGCATTGTGCCGAGCCCCAGGGTGTATTTGGCGCTGAGTCCATGCACCTCTGATGCTGAGAGGAGATAGCACAGGCTGTTCAAGAGGTTAAGGCCAGGAGAAATGCTGAAGGTTCTGGGAGTGTTAATTGGTCCCACTGGGGGCCATTACCACCACAGCTCCCCCATGGACTTGCTAGGAAAGGAAACGGGAGGCAGTGATGATAGGCAGGCAAAGGCAAAGTAAAGGTGGCCCTGATGGCAAGGAAACCTTGATGTGTTTTATCAAAGCAAGCACCAAGGCCTGACACCCAGCTCTGGGAAGAGTGCTTCTGTCCCTCACGCTGCTCTTCAAGGGGCAGTGGGATCTGGGGTGTGTGATGGCAACTAAAGGACAACAGTACAACTCCAGTGCACAGGGCTGCAAGGAGGCCACATGGTTCCAGTGCCAGGAGCACCATGTGTCATCTCATAGGCCCCAGCGGCAGAGACAACAGCCAGAGCCACGGGGACAAAGACTTCTGCTGTGTCAGGGCCTTCCAGCCCTGCCAGTGCCCTTGGACATCTCCCCACAGGTTGTCCTATCCTGTCACATACCTGAACCATTTTCCCTGCAGCTTGGGGACATCCAACCTGCTTCCCTACCACAGCATCTCCCTACCCATACTAGGGACTCCTTGTGCTCACTGCCTCTGACTTGAAACACAAGCCATGGGCTGAAGCAGACACCCTCTGAGTCACCACAGCACTGCCCTTGGAGTGGCATTTCTTTCTCCTCATCACCACTCTGGACCTCCAAAACAGCCACTTCTTGGTGGATTTCCTTTCTCATGCTCTTTACCCCTACCCAAAATGTGCCATCATCTCTGAAAGCAGATTTCCATCTGTCAGGAGCTCCTACAAGGGTGCTCTGAGCCTGTGCTTCACCAGGCCTATGAAGCGCAGGGCTCTCAGCCTCCACACACGTGACCCCTAGCCCTGTCTTGGCACACCTCCTCTGAACCGTCTCCATCCCTCCCTAGTCCTTCAGAAAAGGAGCCTCACACTGGGAAGCCCTCTTCCAGTTAGGGCCACACCAGTGTGGAGTCATGGAAGAGGAGAAGTCCCTTGCCCGGGTGGACACACTCCTCCTAGAGCATCCCAATGTGGATGTGACCATATCCGTGTATACACTGCTGGCTCATATGGCATCCCTGGTTGTGCCCAAGCTCTCTCCTCCTGGTTGCTCTTCCTGCAGTCTGGTCTAAGCCTGCTGTGATGTATGGAGCTGTTCTGACCCTGATGCAGAGCAGAGCATCACAAGATGGGAAAGAGAGGCTCTCTTCTCCTTGGAAAACAGAATGAGATTTATTCACCAAATCCCAGTGTTTCACAAGGTCGTTTGCAAGGAACACTGTCGATGGACAAGTCTCAGGTTAGGAACCATGTAAAGAAACTGGGAACTGTGAGCATGGTAGCCCCGAGCCCTGCCTGCCCTCCTCCTGCCACGCTCCATCAGGTGGCTGCAGCAGAGGGGACCCACAGGCAGCCCCTGGCTGGGCTCTGCCAGCCGCCTCTCCAGTGCCATCCCTGCTGCCTTGGGGTGCTCTGTGAGGTACTGGGTGACCTCACAAGGCCTGCTGGCCAGCACATCTCCTGCAGGGCAACCAGGCCACACAGCGGCAGGGACCTCACCACCGCCCTTCCATTCCCCTCTCCTCCCCTCATCCCTGGCCTTGTCTCTGCTGGCAGGAGCAGCCTTAGGAGGCACTTCCTGGCCTTCCCTCGATACCAAGATCAAAGGCAAAATGGTCTCTTCCTTGACAGAACAATGGCATCAAATGTGATAAACTTCATTAGCAGATAGGTGAAACCTTTTCTAGGTTCTGTTAGAGAAGGAAGTTTAGAAACTTTCATCCCTGATGTTACCTTAGTCACTAATTAGTCAGCTTTATTTATAAGAGCCTACAGACTTGTATCTCAGAATGAGGGCAAGGTGACCCAGGCCTAGAGCATGTGTCAGAAGATTAGGTGAGGAACTCATGCTATGCATATATCCTTGGATGTGTAACCACCTAAGCTTTGTATGCATGCCTAAGATGAAAGAATAAGAGAAGAAAGATTTCGATGACTTGAGCATGGACAAGAACTGGATTCAACTGATGAATATAGTGAGGAAGACTACCGATGACCACCAGAGACCCCTGAAAGACAGGGGAAACAAATGTGCATGTGTCAGCGACACTTACTGATTTTAATGAGTTACAGGAAGTAGTATGAATATGTTTTGGGGAAATCTGATTAACATGTTTGTTTTGCTTGTATATAACCCCTATAGCTCAAACAGTTCTGTAAGCACTGGAGTGATCCCCTGTGTGTCCATCACCTCAGTAAAAGAACGCCTGTTTTCTAAAACTCCAAATTGAGTCTTAGAGAGTTATTTTGACTGGCTTTTACAGTATCACCTTTGCCTCCTGCCAGCTGCTGCCCACTGAGGATCTTGGTATAAACGTGGCCCCGCACCAACACCACTGCTCATGCTGCCTTTGCTGCCTCGCCCTGTCCTCTCCCTCAACTCCTTGTCTCTGCCAGGCCCCACGTTCCACACCCAAACACATCCCTTTGCTGTTGTCACCCTCTCCCCTGCCCAGTGGGATGGCAGAGCCAGGGCAGGACATGGTAGAATTAGGCCCTGTAGCGCCCATGCAGAGCACTTGTGGCAAAGTAGGAGCTGAGATTGGGTTCTGCGGTGCAGAGGAGGCCCCATGCAGAAAAGATGAGGTTAAACAGCAACTTTGCAGGGGGGGTGTCCATCGTGGTTTGGCATGGGAGGCTTCTGGCCTTGAAGGGGCAAGGGATGGGTTGACACAGCTTCTCTGGGCAACCTGTTCCATTGACCACCACCCCCAAAGGAAAGAATGTCTTCCTTATTCCTAATTTTAAAGCACCCTCTTTTAGTTTTAAAACATTACCTAAAGGCCCCCTTTAGGTACTGGAAGGCTGCTATAGGGTCTCTCCAGGCTGAAGAGAACCACCTTTCTCAGCCAGTCTTCATTGAAAAGGTGCCCCAGCCTCTCTATCCTGTTTTTGGCCTCTTCTAGACTACTTCTAATACTTCCATGTCCTTGCTGAGTTTGGGGCCCCAGAGCTGAATGCAGTAATCCAGGAGGGGTCTCCCAAGAGCAGAGTTGAGTGAGAGAATGACCTCTCTCAACCTTTGGGCCAAACTTCTTTGATGCAGCCCAGAATACAGTTGGCTTTCTGGGCTGCAAACTCACATTACTGGCACAGGTTGAGCTTCTCATCCACCAACACTCCAGGTCCTTCTCCTCAAAGCTGCTCTCTATCCATTCTCCACCCAGCTGGTATTTGTGCTTGGGATTGCCCCAGTCCAGCTGCAGGACCTTGCACTTGGCCTTTGTGAACCTCATGAGGTTCCCACAGGAAAATCTCTCAAGCCTGTCCAGGTCCATCTGCATATCATCCCTTCCCTTCAGTGTATTGACTGCACCACCCAGCTTGGTGTCATCAGCATACTCACTGAGACTGCACTCAGTCACACTGTCCATGTCACTGACAAAGTGTTAAACAGTGCTGGTCCCTATACTGACCCCTGAGGAACACCAGTCTTTACTGACCTCCACTTGGACATTGAGCTGTAGACTCCAGCTCCTTGAGGGTGATCATCCAGACAATTCCTCACCCACCAGGTGATCCATCCATCACACCCATGTCTCTTCAATTGAGAGACAAGGCTATCGTGTGGGACAGTGTCAAATGATTTGCACAAGTCAAAGTTCACGATGTGAGGTGCTCTTCCCCTCTCCACCAATGCTGTAAGCCCATTGTAGAAGGCCACCAGGTTTGTCAGGCACAATCTGCCCTGTGTGAAGCCATGTTGGCTGTCACCAACAGCCACCAGTTTGCTGTCACCACCAGTCCAAAAGGCAGAGTAGAATGACATGTCAGAGAGAGGCATTTGCAATGAACCTGTGCAAGGAGGGAGACAAAAATCTCATGGGAACACTGGGGGTAATTACTGGAGTTCTACACAGAGAAATGGTCAAGGCTCTGTGAGGTGCCCATATCTGAGCTGGCCTCGTGCACTGCTCATCCACACTGGGCTGTTCAGAGACACCAGTCCCTGCCTTACACATACACAGTGCACGGCAGCACTTGCAGGGTCCCTCTGGCTCCTGCAGCCACTGCCAGAGGCTGGGAGGCACATCAGCCCTGTGGTGGGTGCATCGCCCTGCTCTGTCCTCCTCTGAGATGCCCCACAGCATGAGGAATGGGCACAGGGACCTTGAGGGTTCAAGGAAACACATTGCAGAGCTGCATTCAGGTCTCGCACTTTGGACTAGATGGTCTCTGAAGGTGCCTTCCACCTGGACTATTATCTGCTATTCAGGCAGATGCCCCATGGTTGTTACTTTCAGGAAGGATGATCCTGAGGACACTCTGCCCCACTGGCCTTCATGACACCCCTAGGGATAGCCGATGGCCTTTGTGCTTGCTCTTGTTCCTCTCTCCATGTGCGCACGATGTGCCTGCAGGTAGCAGCAGCTGCAAAGGGTTTCTGTTCCTGTGTCTCTCCTGCACCTGGACAGGCCCTGCTCTTCTCCCAGCACATCCTATGTCCCAGGGAGCCTTTGGGACTCTCTTTGAGAACGTTCTGATGTGACAGCAACTCCGAAAGATGATGTGAGCCTTCAGGCACGGCCCTTTTAGGAGGGAAATGCTGTTCTGGAGGCCAGCTGTGTCACTCATGTGCCCACTGCCTGTCCCTGCCTGCAGTCCCAGCACAGCCCCACAGCAGCACTGGCACCAAGCTACAGGAGCATCCAGGCCTTAAACAGCCAACAGGGCTCAGCAGGAGAGGGTGTCAGTGGCAGGAGAGCAGCTCTGCAAGGACCCAGTGCTGGTGCTCCCAGGCTGGACTGCCACGACTCTTTTCCACTCCACCGCTGCACACTGTCCCTGAAGCCACAGAAAACATCTCAGAGGAAGGATATAAGACAACAAGTCACTTTAATCGGTTTAAATACTCAAGCAAATTGAAGAGTTATATTTCTTTGTGGAAAATATTTGATAAAATAAAATTGAGAAAAAGCAGAACACCAATAACAACACAAGAACACTGGCTTCACCTATCATGATTTACATTACGAGTGATTTACAGAAGAAGGCAGGCAATATATTGCTGAAGAAAAACACACAGTCATCACTTTCCACATGGCAACCTTGATCTCCTTGTTCCTCATGCTGTAGATGAAGGGGTTCATTACTGGAGGCACCACCAAGTACAGAAATGCCAGAACAACATCCAGGGAAGGGAAGGAAATTGATGGGGGCGTCAGGTGGGCAAAGATAACTGTGCTGAGAAAGAGGGAGACCACAGCCAGGTGAGGGAGGCATGTGGAAAAGGCTTTTTGCCGGCCCTGCTCAGAGGGCATCCTCAGCACAGCCCTGAAGATCTGTACATAGGACATCACAATGAAAACAAAACAACCAAAGGCCAAAGAAAAACTAAACACAAGTGCCCCAACTTGTTGAGGAGGAAGAAATACATGGGTGTGTGCAGGCGGTGGTCGCAGGCTACGGCAGTGAGGATGAGGCCATTGCCCAGGAGGGCAGCCAGGCAGATGCCCAGGAAGAGCGCGAAGTGTAGGAGCTGCAGCTCCCGTGTTTCTGTGAATGCCAGCAGGAGGAACTCAGTGATGGAGCTGTTGTTACACATTTATTGCCCCTGAGCATGGTAGTCTGTTGAAAAGAAGAAGTGACATTGCAAAATTTAAGGACTTCTCTGACCAAAATACTTTGTATGTCTCATAGAACAGTCACACAGAACATATTCTTTCCCATTCCTTTCACAGGAAGAGCTTTCTGCAGCTGCTTGGCTTACTTCTGCTTGGTGTTCTGAGGGTGCCAAAAGAAGCAGGGGGCTGTACTGTGGGCTCTGCAGCAGTCAGTCCTAGTCTACAGCAACAGGTAAAAGGGAACCCTGAGTGATCTGAGAAGTCCACTGGGCAAGGTCATCTCCCTGTCTGCAGGAATGGAGAAGGTCAAATAACTCCTTAAGAAACAACAAAGGTGGTGTTGGTACAGTCTGTATGCTGAGGTGTGAGAGGTGCCTCAGAGCAGCAGCAATGCTCAAGGAGCCTTAGTCTCTACTACAGATGTTCTTACTCCATTACCATCCTTCTGCCTCAGCACATGGGCAGGAAAATGAAGCAGATTCTAAAAAGTGCACTGCCTTCAGGTAGCTCTTGCCGGGCAGTTCTGTAGTGCAGTGCCCTAGGGAGGTGTGGGGCTGTGAGCAGCCTTCCCCAGGCAGCAGGCTCTGGGCAGCAGCAGGACCCTGCCCTGCCCTGCGGTACCAGGGGGGGTCCTTCCACCTGCAGCTTCTCCCCGCAGCCCCTGGGCAGCTCCCCAGGCAGGCTGAGTGCTGAGCCTGGCAGGCGGCAGAGGCCCTGCCCCAGCACACAGCCCCTGGGGCACAGCAGGGACCCTGCTCTGCACCACAGCTCTGGCCACCCCTGCCTGCACCCCCGGCTGCACTGCCTACAGCCGGGCCCAAGAGAAGGGAGCCCTCGGGCCCTGCACGCTGACCCTGCAGCACACAAGCCCTGCATGCCCTTCAACTCCAACACCGAGCGTCCTCCTGACAGCTCCCATCAGCTGAGGGCTGGGCCAGCTCCAGGAGAGCCTGGCAGGGTGTGCAGCGGCATTGCCCTGCACCCAGAGACTTACCATGGGGAGGTGGCTTGCAACATTTCTCCTTCTGCCAGCTCTCCCCTGCCTTCCCCATCCCCTGGCTGCCCTGAACCTCTCTCCCCCTTCTCTCCTCTCCCCATGCCAGCTGCACGCAGTGCCCCCAGCAATGCTGTGCCTGGCAGAGGAGCTTTATCTGGGTGGCTGAAGCAGCTTCTCAAGTAGTCCAAGTCTGATGCAAACTCCAAAGCCTCTCACAGTGCTAACGGTCCCACTGAGGGACATTACTGACAAGGCCTCCCCATGGACTTGTTAGAGCAGAAAAGGGCAGGCAGTGATGACGGGGAGACCAAGGCCCAGGAAAGGTGGCCCTGATGCTGAGGAAACCTTGATGAAACCTTGTCCCATGAAGTCCAACAGTCGGGCCCTGACCCCAGCCTCTGGGAAGGGAGATCCTGTCCCTCCAGCAAGGTTTAGGACTCTTCCTGGGTCAGTCCACAGTGGGTAAGGGCAGTGCCAAGTACAAGGCTACAGGAGGACATCTCCCAGGCTCCTGGAGGGGGATGAGGAGGCACTGAGGCCCTACTGCTGTAAGGATGAGGTGTCTCCTCATAGGCATCACTGACGGAGACAAGAGCCCAGCAGACAAAGCTGTTGGCTCCGTCGGGGGCTTTCATCCTTTCATCTTTTGATCCTTGACAATAACCACCACACACTGTCCTATGCTGTCACGTCTGCACCTGTTTCCCTGCAGGACGTAGATACCCACCTTGCTTCCCCACATTGCTCTCACCTTGCTCTGAGCACCTTCCTGACTTGACTGATTTCTCTCAATCTGCCCTCAGTAATCCATGAAACACAAAGCCAGGGGCTGATCCAGACATTCCTAGAGAGGGAGGGAGAAGGATGAGTGAACCTCTACAACAATTTAGTAGAGGTAAGAGGCTTCAGCTAATGTTGATGCTGCTTTAACACAGAATTAAAACATTGATGTAAGGGCGTTAGCCAATTTTAAAGAGTAACCAGTTTTAAAGAAAACCCACATTTGAAGAGTTTTAAAGAGAAATCCCTAAACCTAAATGCTACTCCAAAACCCTGACAAGAATCCTCTATTCTAATGCTTGAACTCAAAGAATTCCATAAAGCAAAACTCAGCCCATAGTCCTTTGCCCTTGCCTTTACTCTTGTGCTCACCCTAATTCCTGCCTTCAATACTAGCATTAACATGCTCCAATAAACCTAGACTTCTAGGCAGATGTAAAACAAAAAACTATTCCACAAAGCTTGCCCATAACCTAACCACAGACCTGACACCCTAAGCAGAACAGCCCATCTGCTAAATTTCTAATCCAGAAAAGTGAACCCTTGTCTCTAAGGGACTAGAGAGGTCAGCTCTGCATCAGGATCTCCAGCCCCAGCAGGAGGAATGTGACTGTGGCAGGGAATGTGAGGTCACTTCTGTCTCTGCACTTGATAGGGCAGCAGCAGGAACGTGTCACGGAAAGGGACTGTGAGGTCACTTATGTCTGTAGCTGGCAGGTCACCCTTGCCTTCTCCCTGGGATCTGTACTTTTGGGCTGACATCTGCCAGTGGCCCTGCTAGGCCAGCAGAAGCCACCTGGTTGTCATGCTGACTGTGGGATCCCCTCTGCCTCCATACCCAGGAGGACCCAGACAGAAAGAAGGCCCCCATATGGGTCATCTTGTCCCTTCAGCTTGAGTCCATG
The DNA here is from genome assembly GCF_047663525.1 of Anas platyrhynchos. Classification (NCBI taxonomy): domain Eukaryota; kingdom Metazoa; phylum Chordata; class Aves; order Anseriformes; family Anatidae; genus Anas; species Anas platyrhynchos. Next base: position 12,912,694 of record NC_092620.1, on the reverse strand, counting down.
ACTGGAGAGCAGGAGGCACAAGGCTTGGCTGTGTCTAGCCAAGAAGCTGCAAGAGCAGCAGCCAGCCCATGGCTTTAAAAATGCTAGTGAGGTGACTTCTGTCTTGTTGATTGCTGCACCCATGGGCTGAGGCCAACTGCATGAAGTTCAACAAGACCAAGTGCTGGGTCCTGCACTTGGGGCACAAGAACCCCATGCAATGCTGTGGGAAGGGCGGCTGGACAGCTGCCCAGGGGAAAAGGACCTGGGGATATTGGTGGATAGTCGGCTGAATATGAGCCATCAGTGTGCTAAGTTGGCCAAGCAGGCCTGCCTTGTACCAAGGATACTGTGGTCAACAGATGTAGGGAAGTGATTGCCCTTCTGTATTTGGCCCTAGTGAGGCCACACCTCAAGGACTGCATTCAGCTCTGGGGCTCCCTGTGTAAGAAGGATATGGATCTATTAGATCTGTGCCCCATCCCTTGATGCATTCAAGGCCAGTTTGGATGGGGCTTTCAGCAACCTGGTCTAGTGGAAGGTGTCCCTGCCCATGGGAGGTGAGTTGGAATTATGTGATCTGTAAGGTCTTTTCATCCCCAAACTATTCTGTGATTCTGTAATGAAACACAGCACCATACCAGCTACTAGGAAGAAAAATTAACTCCATCTCAGACAAAACTAAGAAAATATCCAGCACTTATTCCATACAATCTATGTCATGCTCAGCTCTGTCACTTTCTGATTTATCACCACCACCTTTCCTGTCTTTTATCTTATCCTGTCTTTTAACTTATCCTGTCTTTTAAAGGTGGTGTCTCTTATCACCACCTTTGACACACAAAAATATCATGACCTTAGTTGATTTGTGTCAATAATAATAGTAATAATAATAATTCCTTTTGCATTCTATTAAATTGCCTTTATCTCAACCCATGAACTTTTACTTTTTTTTTTTTTTTTCCTCTGAGTTCTCTCCTCCGTCCCATTGGATGAATAGCTTTGTAGTGCTGAGCTGCCTGCAGGGTCAAACCACAGCAAGTCTTCTTGGTGCCTAGCGTGGAGCACAAAGGTTGAGATGACAGATCTGACCACAGTGTTTTAAAAATAAATTGTTATAAGCATTAGATCAGTTTAACAGTTGCTGATCATAATATTGATCATTCTGATCTGGGGTCTGTTGTGCTTCTTTTCAGAACTGTGTTGTATAGCACATTAGTAACTTCCATGTCATGCTGTTTATCAGTTCTGGGGGCTGGTTTAAGGTTACTGTTTTGCTGTACTGGATAACACTGACTGCTGATAGGATCAAATTATTGCCCCCTCAATACCTCAGGAACCATCTCTTCATCTCTTGGAAACTATTAAGAATTACAGTCTTTGCCTTTTCTCCTCAGGGAGTAAATCTATGCAGGGTGGTGGGGGATGCTTTTCCCCACTTCTTCACTCTCTCTTTCTCCTTCACCTCATGCTTCTCTTCCAGGCTAATTACAATAGCTCTTCAAAGCTTTGAATATCCTTGGGATGGTCAAACCAGCATGTTCCTATTTTTAGGTCTCCTGAATACCATTCAGTTTTTGTTTAAGTTTAAACAATTACTTAAACGTGCCATCCAGAGATCTGTCCAGAGGCAGGAAAGTTAGGAGTGGCAGGGAGAGTTCGAGTATCTGTGGGCACGTCAATTGCTTTGGAATTTCACCTCTGAGCAAGTGCAGAATCATAAAAAAAACTGTGAAATGCTTAGAAATTTGTGTCATCATCCCAGCAATTTCAAAGAGACACAAATCACTGCAATATGCTGGTGGTTAAGGAATGCTTATGAAGCTACAGTCCACGCCTCTCCAACCCCTATGACTTTTCCTGCAGGCACACTCCAGCCCCTTTGACAGGCCTAGAGCCTGTCCAAAGCCACTCCAAACCCTGCAACAGGCCCTACAGGCACTCCAGCTCCTGCAGTGGGCTTAAGGTTAAATACATCCCTATAATAGGCCCTATAGCCACTCCCAAACCTGCAATAGGCCCTGCAGCCACTCCAACTCATCCAAAAGGCACCGCAGCCAGAACAACTCCTGTGATAGTCCCTGCAGCCACTCCAGCCCCTGCAATGGGCCACATCACTGGGCCAGAGAACCAACCTAAGCCAGTATCGGTTGCCTCTACATGCAAGAGAAAACAGTGGGTGTGAAAAACTCAGTTTTTCTTTGTAAAGGAAAGAAACTCCTACCCAGACAAGAAAGGAGGAAAAAGAAGATGAGGCAGGTTTCTCCAGAGTTGGGCCATCTTGGAATCACAGAATCATAGAATTTCTAAGTTGGAAGAGACCTCAAGATCATCGAGTCCAACCTCTAACCTAACTCTAACAGTCCCCACTAAACCATATCCCTAAGCTCTACTTCTAAACATCTTTTGAAGACTTCCAGGGATGGTGACTCCGCCACTTCCTTGGGCAGCCTGTTCCAATGTCTAACAACCCTTTCAGTAAAGAAATTCTTCCTAACATCCAACCTAAAACTCCCCTGGCGCAACTTAAGCCCATTCCCCCTCGTCCTGTCACCAAGCACGTGGGAGAATAGACCAACCTCTCTACAGCCTCCTTTAAGGTATCTGTAAAGAGCAATAAGGTCACCCCTGAGCCTCCTTTTCTCCACGCTGAACAAGCCCAGCTCCCTCAACCACTCCTCATAGGACTTGTTCTCCAGACCCCTCACCAGCTTCGTCGCCCTTCTCTGGACCCACTCAAGCACTTTGATGTCCTTCTTCTAGCGAGGGACCCAAAACTGAACACAGTACTCGAGGTGCGGCCTCACCAGAGCCGAGTACAGGGGGACGATCACCTCCCTAGCCCTGCTGGTCACACTGTTTCTTATGCAAGCCAGGATGCTGTTGGCCTTCTTGGCCACCTGAGCACACTGCTGGATCATATTCAGCCCACTATCAACCATCACTCCCAGGTCCTTCTCTGCCTGGCAGCTCTCCAACCACTCATCTCCCAGCCTGTAGCTCTGCTTGGGGTTATTGCACCACAGGCGGAGGACCCGGCACTTGGCCTTGTTAAAAGAGGTCAAAGCAGAAGAAATCATATAAGCATCAGAAACCAAATGGTCCCTGTCCCAGGGTAAGCTACGAGGTATGGGAAAAGATTTCAGCAATCATCTCGGTGAGCACATTGTCATCTGGCTGCTCCAGTGGGGGGAGAACAGGGCCAATAGCCTGGAATTGGAGAGCAGGGAAGCCAAGCAGCCAGAATCTCCCTCTAGGGAAGGGGTGATTGACAAAGCCATTGGAAAAGGGCACAAGGAACTTACTCCCATCATGCTTGAAGGAAAGGTCTCCTTTGAAAAATCTTGTATGTCAACCAGGAAAGTGGACCACCATGCAGAGGGGTATCCATTCCTGAGGAAAATTAGACATGCTGAAGGAGATTTGTAGAAACCTAGATAACAAACAGCTATCCAAAGATCCAGATGAAGTCAAGTGCACATGACCCATGGGGCAGGAGTTTGTACAGAGCACACCATCATCATATGCCAACCCATGGGCAGTAATGACCAGGAAAGACCAAGAGGAACCCATGGTGGATGAATTGGCTAGCCAACTATGGCATTACAAAGAAAGTCTCTCTTCTTCCCTATGGGCCTGTGTCTCATCCAGAAAGAAACTTTCCCAAGAGGTCCAACAGCTCCAAGAGAATACGGCTTCCTCCCCACCTGCACGAACCAATAGCTCAGCTATCAGATGTAAGCATCCCTCTGCTCAAGAAAGGTAACATAGTGGGTACATACCAGTTTCTATCCTGTGCTTTTGACTGTGTGACCATGGAGAGGCCATGAGAAAATGCGATGCAAAAATTGACCTCCACCTTACAGGCACGGATACATGAAGCACAAGGAAAAACTTTGTCAAAAAGTGGTTCTTCTGTGACACTTGCTGCTCCAATTTCTAGTGGGCAATCCTCCAAACAGAGTAAAGAATACTATGAGCAGGACTCGAGGGGCACAGCTTTCACCCTGGGGGAGGGAGAGGACAATCAGGTATATTGGACTTTGAGGATTATTGGCCTGGCACATCAAACCCAAGACTTAACTGTATTGGAGGCTGAAGTGAGTCTAATGGGGAAGGAGTGGAAAATGCAATGCATTGGGACTGGCCTGGAGGCTCTGTGTAACCTTGGTGTAGACTACTTCAGGAGCGGGTACTTCAAAGGTCCACAAGGGTATTGGTGGGCTTATGGCATAGCTGTCTTGGAGACGGAGGACAGGAAACAGTTGTCTACCTTGACCACTCTTTCACAGGACCCTTCTGCTGTGGAGGTGCTGATGGCCAATGAGCAGCAGGTGCCAATCGCTACCACAACAGTGCACCTGAGGCAATATTGCACTAACAGAGACTCCCTGAGTCCCATCTATGAGCTGGTTCATCGACTGGAGAGCCACGGAGTGATCAACAATACTCTCTCACCCTTTAATAGTCCCATATGGACAGTGCAAAATTCTAATGGTGAGTGGAAGATAACAGTGCACTTCTGTGGCTTGAATGAAGTCCCACCACCACTGAGTGATGCTGTGCCAGGCATTCTAGAACTTCATTCAGTACGAACTGGAGTCAAAGGCAGCCAAGTGCTATGCCACAATCAATATTGCTAATGCATTTTTCTCCATCCCTTTGGTGGCAGTACGAAGGCCACACTTTGCTTTCACGTGGAGGGGTGTCCTGCCCACCTGGAATCAACTGCCCCAGGGCTGGAAGCACAGCCCTACTTTTGCCATGGGCTGATCCAGACTGCCCTGGAACACAGGGAAGCTCCTGAACACTTCCAACGTATTGATGCCCCATCACATGGGGCAACACAGCAACAGAAGTATTTGAGAAAGGGAAGCAAATGTTCCAAATCCTTCTGAAAACCTGTATTGCCCTATAACAAAGTAAGGTCAAGGGACCTGCACACAAGAGCCTAATGCAGGCTGTCCAGGTTCTGTGGGACCCCGGTTGGGGAAAGGTTGGGCATTGGTCAGTGTGTGATGAGCAATTGCACTGCTCATCACTTGCTTTATACATATAACAATAATAAAAATAAAGTTTATTATTATTTATTAGTAGTATTGTTACTGTTATTCCTATCTCTTCATTTTCTATCCTTTTACATTATCTTTATTTCAACCCATTGTCTTTTTAGGGGTAGGTGTGAGCTAACAGCTGTGTGGTGCTGAGGTGACTGACAGGTTAAAGCACAACATGTTTGACAACCACAGTCTAAAAGCACAAATCACCCTTGCAAAAGTCATCCTTCCTGTGTTCAGAGAAGGGCAGTCGGTGATGACTTCGGTCTGCCTCAAACACCACACCCCAGCAAAGACCCTGCTGCCTTCAGGAGTTGTCAGCTCTTGAGGCCTTGGGGACACCTCGAGGGAGCCCAACGGCACAGAGCAAGCAAGCAAAGCGGGTGCTGTGCTGCTGAGCTGGGCCGGGCTCCTGGGCCCAAGGGGAGCTCCTAGCAAGCAGGCAGCGCAGCAGAGAGACAGCTCTGCCCAGGAGCAGCTCCTCTGCACAGAGCAGCAGGGCTGGGGGCTCTGACAGCAGCTGGCATGGGGAGAGGAGAGAAGGAAAGAGGGCTTGTGAGGAGCCCAACAACAGAGGGCAGCGTGTGGTAGGACACATCTGCAGGCTCTTGACACCGTGAGTCTCTGGCAGCAGGGCAATGCAGGTGGGGTTGCCAGAGGAGTCTTCTACAGCTGGCACATCTGATGGCTGATAGTATCTGTCGGGATGGGTCTCTCTGTTTCTGAAGTGCTTTAGAGAATGGCATTATGAGGAAGCATTTCAAGAGGAAGATTGACGCTTGGTTTATCTGAAGGGTAAGGCTTTTTCTGCAGTATGTGTTTTGAGATTCCTGCCATGGAGGGGAGGCAGATTTCATAGTAATGGATTATTGGGGTTGTACAGCAGACTGAGACTCCTGGAGCATTGCACTGAGAAATCAAAGTGCCGGTGATTAACTTTGTGAAGTCCCTTCCCACACCTCATCCCACAGACTGCACCAACATCATCATTGTGGTCCTCTCAGGTTTTATCCTAGCTGACCTTAGGAGCTGCAAACCCTCTGTGATGCCCAGTGCCCTGTCTTTGAGAGGTGTCTGCAGGCCAAAGCAGAGCACAAAGCATTTGCAATGACCAGGAGCTGCCTCCTCTGCAGGCAGAGCTGCAGCACAGGAGGGTCTGCTGAGTGTCCGTCTGTCCCTCTGACCCCACAGCACAGGGAACGAGAGTGACCGAGAAGGAGCGGCAGAGAAGAAGTGCTGTAGACTGACCATAACCCCCATTCCCCTGTTCCCCTGCGCTGCTCGGGGGGAGGAGGTGGAAGAGAGTGGATGGGGGGGTAAGGTGCTTTTGGTTTCTTTCCTTTGTTTCTCACTTCTCTAGCTTTTTAGTAATGACCAATAAATCTTACTGTCTTCTTATGCTGAGTCTGTTTTGCCCGTTACAATAATTATTGCATGACTTTTTTTTCTGTCCTTATCTCAACCCTTGAGCCCTTTTCACATATTTTCTCCCCATTCCTCTTTGAGGAGGGGGAGTGAGAGAGCGGCTGTGGTGGAGCTCAGCTGCCCACTTGAGCGGAACCACGACACCTGGGTCTGTTCAGCCTTGAGAAGAGAAGACTGAGAGGGGATCTTATCAATGTTTACAAATATCTTAGTGTGGGAGACAGAGGGATTTGGCCAACCTCTTTTCAGTGGTTTGTGGGGACAGAACATGGGGCAAATAGCCAAAACATGGAGCACAGGAAGTTCCGCACCAACATGCGAAAGAACTTCTTCATGGTGAGGGTGACGGAGCTCTGCAACAGGCTGCCCAGGGAGGTTGTGGAGTCTCCTTCTCTGGAGATATTCAAGGCCTGTCTGGATGCCTACCTGGGCAGCCTGCTCTAAGGAACCTGCTTTGGCAGGGGGGTTGGACCAGATGATCTCTTGAGGTCCCTTCCAACCCCTGCAATTCTGTGATTCTGGCTGGGGATGGGGTTTCACATGCACATGAAGTGAACCCTCGGTGTGCTTGGGGAATGGCAAATACAGGGACAGGGTGAGGTGTCTGGAGATGTGAACTCTAAGCCTGGATTCAGCAGTGTCCTGCTTCTTTTCAGGTGAACATGTGAGCATAATTATCCTACAGCTCATACACATGCCAGCAGAAGAGACCAGCCTCTATAGACAGAGTGGCTGTCCCCTCTGAAAGTACAACCTGAACTAAAGGGATAGTACCTTTGCCTCTGACAATTCACAGGATTTCACTTGGAATGCAGCAGAAGTGCCCAGGATTTATGCCTTACAGACAGTCCTCAGGTGTGGTGGGGCAGCTAGAACATAATATAGAAAATATAAATCCACCTATGTTCTTCATCTCTTGCTGTAGGTCAGGACTGACTCCTGCATTGTCCAGAGCAGAGTCGCCTGCTCCCATGGAGGCCCTAAGGCAGCATCACTAATATGGCATGAATAAGACCCGCCAAAGGTCTACGGATATTTGCAGAGGGAGGCTCTTTTAAGAGAAATGGAAATTATTCCTCTCACATAACTCTGTGGTAAATAGTCTTCCTCTGCCTTGAGCAGGACTCTGTGGCAGAACCTGTAAATGTCCAACAGCAGCTCTGTGAGTGAGTTTTTCCTGCTGGCATTTGCAGCCATGTGGGAGCAGAAGCTCCTGCACTTTGCACTCTTCCTGGACATCTACCTGGCTGCCCTCCTGGGCAATGGCCTCATCCTCACTGCCGTAGCCTGCGACCACCGCCTCCACACCCGCATGTACTTCTTCCTCCTCAACCTTGCCCTCCTCGACCTGGGATGCACCTCCACCACTGTCCCCAAAGCAACAGCCAATGCCCTCTGGGACACCAGGGCCATCTCCTATCAAGGATGTGTTGCACAACTCCTCTTTTTCGTATTCTTCATTGGAGCAGAGTATTCCCTTCTCACTGTCATGGCCTACGACTGCTATGTTGCCATCTGCAAGCCCCTGCACTACGGGAGCCTCCTGGGCAGCAGAGCTTGTGCCCAGATGGCAGCAGCTGCCTGCAGCAGTGGCTTTCTCAACGCTGTCCTGCACACAGCCAGTACATTTTCCCTTCCCCTGTGCCAAGGCAATGCTGTGGAGCAGTTCTTCTGTGAAATCCCCCAGATCCTCAAGCTCTCCTGCTCAGATGCCTACCTGAGGGAAGTTGGGGCACTTGTGTTTAGTTTTTCTTTGGCCTTTGGTTGTTTTGTTTTCATTGTGATGTCCTATGTACAGATCTTCAGGGCTGTGCTGAGGATGCCCTCTGAGCAGGGCCGGCACAAAGCCTTTTCCACATGCCTCCCTCACCTGGCTGTGGTCTCCCTGTTTCTTCTCACTGCCATATTTGCCTACCTGAACCCTCCCTCCATTTCTTCCCCATCCCTGGATCTGGTGGTGGCTGTTCTATACTCACTGTTGCCTCCAGCACTGAACCCCCTCATTTACAGCATGAGGAACAAGGAAATCAAGCATGCAGTGAGGAAACTATTTGAATACATCTTTCTTCAGCAGAAATAATGTGCATATAATACTAACAGGACACACAGGATTTCTGAAAAAAAGACTCAATGCAAATTCTTGAAAGTAATTTTCTTTATTATTTTTCCCTCTAACTTGTGGCTTCGATTTAATGTTATTCTAAGTCTCTTAATTTTTATTTTATTATTATTATTATTATTATTATTATTATTATTATTATTATTATTATTAAGTCAATAATTTCAAATACCTTTACAATCAATATTCATGTTTAAATAAAGACAATAAAGAAACCGTGAGAAATTCATTGGTCTCAACTGCAATCTCTTCCCATCACCAGTGCCTCCAGCTGTGAACCCCCTCATCTACAGCATGAGGAACCTGGAACTAAGGGATGCAGTGAGGACACCATTTTAATACATGTTCTTCAGCTTCTTCGCCTATAACAATTAGCCTATAATCAGAAACACCTATTTTTCTCAGATTTTTTTTTTCTTAGTTTACATTTGTCTGTGTTATTATTTTCACTAACTATTGTTTCTGATATAAATAATATTATTCTTAGCCTTCTACTTGTCAAAGATTTACCTATAGAACCAGGATTCCTGTGTAGATAAAGACAATAAAGAATCCAGCAGAAATTCATTGGTCTCAGCTGCCATCTCTTCCCATCTCCTCTGGAGCTGGGAGAGCAAACCCCGGCATGCAGGAGGGGCTCAGGGACAAGAGCCCAGCTGACACATGAACGAGCAGCCCCGGTGGCCCTCGGGGCTGCCCCTCACTGCCCGCTGGGTTCTGCCTCTCTGCTGCCTTCGGGTCAGGGCTGCTGCTTCCCTGGAGCCATGGCCATGGCCAGCAGCAGGACGTGGCCTTTTCACTGCTGCTCTCTTTTGGCTTCCACATTGGTCTCTTGTGTTTCTTGTATTTGGGTTAGACTTTATATCTCATGTAATTTGATGCCAGTCCTGTTGTCTCTGCAGTGGCATCTGTGTCCCAGCAGGCAGCAGCAGGCACTGTGCAGTCCTCTGTCACAGGTGGCCTCCCTGCTAGCACCAAACTAAAACCAAACAGTAACAAAAGGGGCTGTTCAGGGCAAACCAAGAAGCCTGGATGCCTCTTCCAATGCTACTGTCTGGAATAGAGAGAAGGGGTTCATCCCTGCTCTTCTGTTTTCTGGGCCTCTTCATGGAGTAAAGAACACAGGCTGAAAATCCCAGGGTGATCTGTGAGGGATCAAGGACTGCACCAAGAGCTCTCTTTATGGTGGCACTTGCCAAAGTAGACAACTGGATTCATCTGCATGGGACTACACCCCCTGCAGTGGGGCTGATGGCCAATGCAGGCCTGGAGAGGAATCTGGAGCTGCCAGGAGAAGTCAGAAGATCTGCAGGAACAAGGTGTTCAGTGGGCAGTGATTAGAACCTCATAAAATGAGTGATCATCCAAAAAAGGTTTTGGTAAAGGAAAAGGCAAATTTGAGGAGACAATGGGCTAAAGCAGGGCTCTGCAATGCCAGAAGTGGTGGTGAAGAGTCATCAGGCAAAGGCCCATAAGACTTCAGAGTAACTGAGGATAAGCATTTTGAAGTGCCGTGGGCAAGATCTGGTGCAGCACTTGCCTGCCCTTTGTGCCCTTAGAGACACCCCATGGTCCTGCCCAGCACTTCCCTGTGTTGCTGAGCCATCAGGGCAGATGGAGAGGGGCTCAGCAGCAGAGATCCCCATGGAGTTGGGTCTGCTGCCCGCCCGAGCAGCATTCCCGGGGGTCCCAGGGCACCACAGTCCCTGGCTCTGCACAGCAGCACTGCCAGCTCTACCTCAGGATCTCCTGTCACAGCAGGAGGAATGTGACTGTGTCAGGGACTGTGAGGTCACTTCTGTCTCTGCAATGGATAGGGCAGCAGCAGGAACGTGTCACGGAAAGGGACTGTGAGGTCTCTTCTGTCTGTAGCTGGCAGGTCACTCTTGCCTTCTCCCTGGGATCTGTACTTTTGGGCTGACATCTGCCAGTGGCCCTGCTAGGCCAGCAGAAGCCACCTGGTTGTCATGCTGACTGTGGGATCCCCTCTGCCTCCATACCCAGGAGGACCCAGACAGAAAGAAGGAACCAAGATGGGTTGTCCTGTCCCTTCTGCTTGAGTCCATGACTGGAGAGCAGGAGGCACAAGGCTTGGCTGTGTCTAGCCAAGAAGCTGCAAGGCCAGCAGCAGGCCCATGGCTTGGAAGATTCTGCTGAGGTGACACGTGTCTGGTTGGCTGCCAGGCTGCAAGGAGCCTGATGGGTTGGGATGCCTTTTAGGAATGGTTCCATCCTGACGGAGCTTCCATTAGTAGTAGGAAAGAGCAGGAGAGAAAGACTTCCAGGGAGTGTACCTTGGAAGTTACACATTGGCCATGAGGAAGAAGAAATGTCCCTCAAAGCGTTGAGCCCTGGTGCCAGAGGTCACCCTCTGATCAGACCATGGCTTTGTGTTTCAAGGAACAGCTAGTGAGGGTTGACGATACATGGGTGAAATCAAGGGATGAGAGCAAGGTGGTGAACTGAGAAGGGGGTTCTGCAGACTCCAGGAAATAGGGCAAAGTGTGGGACAGCATAGGACAGCCTGCAGAGGAGAAGGCAGAAGGTGCTGGAGCGTTTCTTCATTAAAATGAAGAAACTCCTAACATCTCTTCCATAGTTTTCTTCTAACCTTCACGCCTTGTGCAGCTAATTGCAGAACTTGCATGGTGTATTTAAGAAGGAAGATTTCCAAAAGCACCTAATACAATTTTTTTCTGTTTTTAAAGGCTGAATTTTGCTGCATTTCAGTTTTGAGCATCATTCTTCTATTGCTGTTCATCCAGGGTGACTTCTTTGGAGACCTCCATCAGGAGGAAAAGCAGAGTCTGGAGGTCTGACACCTCCACTGCCAGCAGTGGTCTTTGTCCCTGTAAGTGCAGCCCAGCCCAGCACATGAAACTCTTTCTAAGAAAAGTCAGGTGTTCTTTGGGAATAAAATAAATAATAAAATATATTAAATAAAAATATAATAAAATAAAATAAAATAAAATAATTGAAATAATCGTTGGAATCTGAGAAATTCAGCTTGAATATTAGTAAACACCTGGACATCCATGGTCTCTCATGGGTATTCTGTGGAAAATTCTGGAAGAAAAGTAAAGAAAATATTTCTTCAAGTGGCTGTAGTTGTACCCACGAGCTAGGCCTCTTTTAGGAAATTGTCCCCTTCCAGTCACAGAAACATAAACTGAGTAATGTGAAAAGACCTGCCCAGTCAATAGAGTAGGACAAAGTCATGCTTCCTGTGCTATAGATGCAAAAGGCAAAAAGAATTGCATTGTGCCTTACACTGCTCAAGGATGTGTAACCCAGGTCATGCAACTTTGCCTTAGTACTGACAAATCCATCACTAAACCATGCTACCAAGTTCTACAGCTACACCTTGTCTCTCCAGTCAATGAACTAGCTCATGGATGGCAATCAGGGAGTCCTGGTTAGCATGATAAGGAGGAGCTGGAGGTTAGCATGACAGGAGGAGCTGGAAGCCATCGTGTGACAGGCAGGCTACGACTTGGTTGCCATCACGGAGACGTGGTGGGACCAGTCTCATGACTGGAGTGCTGCAATGACTGGCTATAAGCTCTTCAGAAGGGACAGGCAGCACAGAAGGGGTGGTGGTGTGGCTCTCTATATTAGAGAGTCTTTCAGTGTTGTAGAAATCGAGGCTGGGAATGACAAGGTCGAGTCCCTTTGGGTTAGGATCGGCAGGGACAACAAGGCTAGCGTCCTGGTCGGGGTCTTTTATACACCGCCAAACCAGGATGAGGAGATGGATGAGGAGTTCTACAGGCAGCTGACAGAAGTTGCAAAATCTTCAGCGCTTGTTCTCGTGGGGGACTTCAACTTCCCTGACATATCCTGGAAGCACAACACAGCCCAGAGAAAGCAGTCTAGGAGGTTTCTGGAGAGTGTGGAAGATAGCTTCCTGACGCAGCTGGTTAGTGAGCCTACCAGGGGTGGCGCCCCACTAGACCTTCTCTTCACAAACAGAGAAGGACTGGTGGAGGATGTGATTGTTGGGAGCTGTCTTGGGCAGAGTGACCACGAAATGGTGGAGTTCTCTATTCTTGGCGAGGCCAGGAAGGGGACCAGTAAAACCACTGTATTGGACTTCTGGAGGGCTGACTTTGTGCTGCTGAGGACACGGGTTGGTAGAGTCCCTTGGGAGGTGGTTCTGAAGGGCAGAGGAGTCCAGGAAGGCTGGGCGCTCTTCAAGAGGGAAATCTTAATGGCACAGGAACGGTCTGTCCCCACGTGCCCAAAGACGAGCTGGCGGGGAAGAAGACTAGCCTGGCTGAACAGAGAATTGTGGCTTGAGCTTAGGAGAAAAAAGAGGGTTTATAATCTTTGGAAAAGTGGAAAGGCCACTAGGGAGGACAATAAGGATGTTGCGAGGCTGTGCAGGAACAAAATTAGAAAGGCCAAAGCTCATCTGGAGCACAATCTGGCTACTGCCGTTAAAGATAACAAAAAAAGTTTTAATAAATACATCAACACAAAAAGGAGGACTAAGGAGAATCTCCATCCTTTACTGGATGCGGGGGGAAACTTAGTTACAAGAGATGAGGAAAAGGCAGAGGTGCTTAATGCCTTCTTCGCTTCAGTCTTTAGTGGCAATACCAGTTATTCTCTGGATACCCAGTACCCTGAGCTGGTGGAAGGGGATGGGGAGACGGATGTGGCCCTCACTATCCACAAAGAAATGGTTGGTGACCTGGTACGACACTTGGCTGTGCACAAGTCGATGGGGCCGGATGGAATCCACCCAAGGGTACTGAGAGAACTGGCAGAGGAGCTGGCCAAGCTGCTTACCATCATTTATCAATAGTCCTGGCTATCGGGGGAGGTCCCAGTTGACTGGTGGCTAGCAAACATGACGCCCATCTACAAGAAGGGCCGGAGGACTGACCCGGGAAACTACAGGCCTGTCAGTTTGACCTCAGTGCCAGGGAAGCTCATGGAGCAGATCCTCTTGAGAGTCATCAAGCAGCACTTGCAGGGCAAGCAGGCGATCCGGCCCAGTCAGCATGGGTTTATGGAAGGCAGGTCCTGCTTGACGAACCTGATCTCCTTCTATGACAAATGACGCGCTGGGTGGGTGAGGGAAAGGCTGTGGATGTGGTCTACCTTGACTTTGGCAAGGCTTTTGACACTGTTTCCCACAGCATTCTCCTCAAGAAACTGGCTGCTCTTGGTTTGGACTGGCACACGCTTCGTTGGGTTAGAAACTGGCTGGATAGCCGGGCCCAAAGAGTCATGGTAAATGGAGTCAAGTCCAGTTGGAGGCCAGTCACTAGTGGCGTCCCCCAGGGCTCAGTGCTGGGGCCGGTCCTCTTTAATATCTTCATCAAAGATCTGGATGAGGGCATTGAGTGCACCCTCAGTAAGTTTGCAGATGACACCAAGCTAGGTGTATGTGTCGATCTGCTTGAGGGTAGGAAGGCTCTGCAGGAGGATCTGGATAGGCTACACCGATGGGCTGAGGCCAACTGCATGAAGTTTAACAAGGCCAAGTGCCGGGTCCTCCACCTGGGGCGCAATAACCCCAAGCAGAGCTACAGGATGGGAGAGGAGTGGTTGGAGTGCTGCCAGGCAGAGAAGGACCTGGGAGTGATGGTTGATAGTGGGCTGAATATGAGCCAGCAGTGTGCTCAGGTGGCCAAGAAGGCCAACAGCATCCTGGCTTGTATCAGAAACAGTGTGACCAGCAGGGCTAGGGAGGTGATCATCCCCCTGTACTCGGCTCTGGTGAGGCCTGTCGTGGTTTAACCCAGCCAGCAGCTAAACACCACGCAGCTGTTCGCTCACACTCCCCCCTCCCTCTCTGGGACGGGGGAGAGAAATGGAAAGTGAAGCCCGTAAGTTGAGATAAAGACAGTTTAATAAGACAGGAAAATAATAATAACAAAATAATAATAACAATAATAACAATAATAATACAATGGTGATAATAGGGAAATAATAATAATATGTATTGGGTCATTTTGCATTTTTCACTTTCAAAACCTTATTTGGATGATGTCCATTTCCAAAGCGGGGCAAGCTGATGGGTTCTGGCTCAGCCATTTTAAGCATGCTGTACTTGAGTTTATGAGCCTGAGTTTGCTAAAGATGACCCAGGAAGGTAAACGGATGTTCACGTGTCTAGTAGGAATAAGGGAGAGTATCTCAGGTTTCCAAGGGCCATTTCAAATCTAGGTCAGTCCAAGGAACCCACTGAAGAAGAGGTTTGTCTTTGAAGGGGTTTCCTGTGCTGCACTGGGTTGCAGTTGCAGGGACAAAGACCACTGCTGGCAGTGGAGGTGCCCTGGGAACTCCACTTGGCTCCATCTGATTTTCCCAAAGGGCTCCGGCCTCCTGCAGGTCTTTTCTGACACCTGTCAGTGCAGGAAAGTGCCTCAAACACAACGGGGCCACTGGAGGTTTTCCCTGGTTATGCTTATGGTCAGACAGCAACGCTCTGCCTGAACACCCAGTTATTTCTTTAGTACTCAAATGATAAAGCAACTACTCATCAGCTCAAATGATTCAATCCCTTCTGTGAAACGTCTGACGTGAAGTGTAATTTCTTTCATGAAGAAATGCTAATTTCCATGGTCTACATGTATATTAATGACAGGAGAAGAAATAGTGATGTTCACCTGTACTTGCATTCTCATCGCTTTGTCTATCATGGTGTGCTCCCTCATCTTCCAGGAACAAAACCCATCTTGATTACACAGAACATGTGTCCTGGTTTCAGTTAGCACAGAATTAATTTTCTTCCTAGTAGCTGGTGGAATGCTGTGTTTTGGCTTAGGATGAGAAGAGTGCTGATAACAGCCCGATGCTTTAATTGTTGCAGAGCAGTGCTTATACTAAGCCAAGGACATCTCAGCCTTTTGCTCTGTCCTGCCAACGGGCAGGCTGGGGGTGCAGTAAGAGCTGGGAGGGGACAGACCCAGGACAGGTGACCCAAACTAGCCAAAGGGGTATTCCATACCATCTGACGTCATGCTAAACAATATATAGGGGTGGCTAGCCGGGGGGAGGGGGCCGGACTGCTCGGGGTTAGGCTGGGCATCGGTCAGCGAGTGGTGAGCAATTGCATTGTGCATCACTTGTTTGTACATACTATTATTACTTTCCTATTATCACCATTGTATTATTATTGTTATTATTTTATTATTATTTTGTTATTATTATTTTCCTGTCTTATTAAACTGTCTTTATCTCAACTCACGGGCTTCACTTTCCATTTCTCTCCCCCGTCCCAGAGAGGGAGGGGGGAGGGTGAGCGAACGGCTGCGTGGTGTTTAGCTGCCGGCCGGGTTAAACCACGACAGTCTTTTTGGCGCCCAACGTGGGGCTCGAAAGGTTGAGATAACGGCAGATCTGACCAGAGTGTGTTAAACTAAAATTGGTGTAAGGATTAGACCTGCTTAATAGTCACTTGTCATAATGCTGATTGCTTTAATCTCAACTCTGCTGCGCCTGTTTTCCAAATTGAGTATTATAGTACATTATTTTCCGTATTTGCTCTCTGTCGTGTTGTTTATCCTCTCCGGGCCCTGGTTTCAGATCATTATGGTGCTGTGTGTTGTAGCAATGGCTTATGAGACGATGAAATATGTGGTCATGACTCTAACTTGTTATTTGTATTCAGTAACATCGTCGACTCTGTACTTTGGAAACTGTATCTTGGAAACTATTAGCAATTATACCTATTGTTTTTTTCCATTAGGGAGTCAATCTGTGGAGGGAAAAGGGGAAGATAATTTTTCTTACTTGATTACTCTCCCTTTCTCCTTCACCACCCCTGTATCCTCCTGGATCACTCTGCCTTCTCCCTCAAAATATCTGCCTTCCTCCTTCACCACCCTCTTATCCCCTGAGCTTGTCACAATAGCTCTCCAAGATATTGAATACTATTGGGATACTCGGAATACCATAGTCTTGTTGTTCTGCCTCATGAATGCACTTCAGATTCTGCTTAAAGTTAAACAACTACTTGGGGAGCTCATCCGGAGATCTGCCCGGAGGCAGGATAGTTGTGGGTGGCAGGGAGTATGGGTGGATATGGGCAGGCATCTAGAGCAGTTGGCACCCCCAGTGTGTTGGAAATTCACCCCTGAGCAATGGCAAAATCCTCAAAAACTGGCAGAATGCTTGAAAAAAAGGTGTCATGATGCTGGCAGTTCCAAAGTAACACAAATCATTGTAACGTGCTGGGGCCTGGCTCATGCCTATCGAGCTGCCATTGATACTGCTATCAACTTAGTGACAGACCCTGCGGCCACTCCAAGCCCTGTGACAGATCCAACAGCCACTGTGACCCCTACGGTGGACTCGGCAGCCGCTCCAGATCCGGTTCCTGCAGCCGCTCCAGATCCGGTTCCTGCAGCCGCTCCAAATCCAGCTCCTGCAGCCGCCCCAGTCCCAGCTCCTGCAGCCGCTCCAGCTCCAGCTCCTGCAGCCGCTCCAGCTCCAGCTCCTGCAGCCGCTCCAGTCCCAGCTCCTGCAGCCGCCCCAGTCCCAGCTCCTGCAGCCGCCCCAGTCCCAGCTCCTGCAGCCGCTCCAGCTCCAGCTCCTGCAGCCGCTCCATTTCCAGTTCCTGCAGCCGCTCCAGCTCCAGCTCCTGCAGCCGCTCCAGCTCCTGCAGCCGCTCCAGTCCCAGTTCCTGCAGTCGCTCCAGTTCCAGCTCCGGCCGCTACTCCAGTCCCAGTTCCTGCAACTGCTCCAGTCCCAGCTCCTGAAGCTGCTCCAGCTCCAGCTCCTGAAGCCGCTCCAGCTCCAGCTCCTGTAGCCGCTACAGCTCCGGTTCCTGCAACTGCTCCAGCTCCTGTGGCCGTGTCAGGGAAACGAGCTGTAGCAGTGCAGGTTGACCCTGCAGAGGGTATTCCAATCCCTGTAACGGGGTCAGAGAAACGAGCTGTAGCAGTGCAAGTTGACCCTGCAGAGGGTATTCCAACCCCTGTAACGGGGTCAGGGAAACGAGCTGTAGCAGTGCAGGTTGACCCTGCAGAGGGTATTCCAATCCCTGTAACGGGGTCAGAGAAACGAGCTGTAGCAGTGCAAGTTGATCCTGCAGAGGGTATTCCAACCCCTGTAACGGGGTCAGAGAAACGAGCTGTAGCAGTGCAAGTTGATCCTGCAGAGGGTATTCCAATCCCTGTAACGGGGTCAGAGAAACGAGCTGTAGCAGTGCAAGTTGACCCTGCAGAGGGCATTCCAACCCCTGTGGCAGACCCTGTAACAAAGTCAGAGAAACGAGCAGTAGCAGTGCAAGCTGCCCCTGTAGAGAAGGTGAAAATATGGTATAGAAATTCAAGTCGTTTAGAACGCAGAGAGTCTTCTGCCAATCCAGGTAAGGCTTCTGCCAAAACTAAGTATAGAGATGACGAAGATGATGACGACGCTGGGCCATCAAGGATTCAGGAGGAGGAAGATGAGGATGCCGAAAAAGCAACAGTAACTACCCGAAGCCTAAACGAGCGCGAGCTACGAGATGTGCGAAAAGATTTTGGTCGCTGTATAGGTGAGCAGCTTGTCACCTGGCTGCTCCGGTGCTGGGACTCTGGAGCCAATTGTGTGGAATTAGACGGCAGGGAAGCCAGACGGTTGGGATCCCTTGCTCGAGACGCAGGCATTGACAAAGCAATTGCAGATGGAGCACAATCCACCAGCCTCTGGAGGCGTCTCCTCTCAGCTGTGAGGGAAAGGTATCCCTTCAAGGAAGAACTTTTATGTCTACCAGGCAAGTGGACCACTATGGAGGAGGGAATCCAGTACCTGAGGGAATTAGCCATACGGGAAGTGATTTATGAGGATCCAGACCTCAGACAAACATCCAAAGATCCAGATGAAGTCAAGTGTACACGACCCATGTGGCGGAAGTTTGTACGGAGTGCACCATCATCATATGCCAGCTCATTGGCAATAATGGCCTGGAAAGAGGATGAGGAACCCACAGTGGATGAAGCGGCTAAACAACTCCGGCAGTACGAAGAAAGTCTCTCCTCTTCCTTACAGGCCTGCGTCTCAGCTGTGGAGAAACTTTCTGAAAAGGTTCACCAACTTGAAGAGAATCTATTGTCCTCCCCACCTGAACCAACCAGTGCCCACCGACCAAAAGAGAACACTTGGGAGAAACTTTCTGAAAAGGTTCACCAACTTGAAGAGAATCTATTGTCCTCCGCACCTGTACAAAGCAGTGTCTCAGCTGTCAGGGGTAGGCGTTCACCCACACAAGGAAGACGATATGGTGGGTACTCACCCCGTGCCACCCTGTGGTTTTACTTACGAGACCATGGAGAGGACATGAGAAAATGGGATGGAAAATCTACCGCGACCCTAGAGGCACGGGTACGTGAGTTGCAAAAGAAAACAACCAGGAAAAAAGGATTCTCCGAAAAGTTTGCTGCTCCAACTTCCAGCAGACAATCCTTCAAACACAGAAACGAAGAAGATTCTGACCAGGATTAGGGGGGCCCTGCCTCCAGCCAGGGGGAGGAAAGTTACAATCGAGTTTATTGGACTGTGTGGATTCGATGGCCTGGCACATCACGCGCACAGAAGTATAAGGCTTTAGTAGACACCGGTGCACAATGTACTATAATGCCATCGAGCTATAAAGGACCAGAGCCCATCTATATTTGTGGAGTGACAGGAGGATCTCAGCAGTTGACTGTATTGGAGGCTGAAGTGAGTCTGACTGGGAATGAGTGGGAAAAGCACCGTATTGTGACTGGCCCGGATGCTCCATGTATCCTTGGCATAGACTATCTTAGAAGAGGATATTGCAAGGACCCAAAAGGGTTCCGGTGGGCTTTTGGTATAGCTGCCTTAGAGACAGAGGGCATTAAACAATTATCTACCTTGCCTGGTCTCTCAGAGGACCCCTCTGTTGTGGGGTTGCAGAGGGTCGAAGAACAGCAAGTGCCAATCGCTACCACAACTGTGCACCGGCGGCAATATCGCACTAACCGAGACTCCCTGATTCCCATCCATAAGCTAATTCGTCAATTGGAGAGCCAAGGAGTGATCAGCAAGACCCATTCACCTTTCAATAGCCCCATATGGCCAGTGCGAAAGTCTAATGGCGAGTGGAGACTAACAGTGGACTATCGTGGCCTGAACGAAGTCACGCCACCACTGAGTGCTGCAGTGCCGGACATGCTGGAACTTCAGTATGAACTTGAATCGAGGGCAGCCAAGTGGTACGCCACAATTGATATCGCTAATGCATTTTTCTCCATCCCTCTAGCAGCAGAGTGCAGGCCACAATTTGCCTTCACTTCGAGGGGAGTCCAATATACTTGGAATAGGCTGCCCCAGGGGTGGAAACACAGCCCTACCATTTGCCATGGGCTGATCCAGTCTGCGCTAGAGCAGGGGGAAGCTCCTGAACACCTGCAGTACATCGATGACATTATTGTGTGGGGTGACACAGCAGAGGAAGTTTTCGAAAAAGGGAAGAAAATAGTCCAAATCCTTCTGAAAGCCGGTTTTGCCATAAAACAGAATAAAGTCAAAGGACCTGCACGAGAGATCCAGTTTTTAGGAATAAAATGGCAAGATGGACGTCGTCAAATCCCAATGGATGTGATCAACAAAATAACAGCTATGTCTCCACCAACTGACAAAAAAGAAACACAGACTTTCCTAGGTGTTGTGGGGTTTTGGAGAATGCACATCCCAAATTACAGTCTGATTGTAAACCCGCTCTACCAAGTAACCCGTAAGAAGAATGAGTTTGAATGGGGCCCTGAACAACGACAAGCCTTTGAACAAATCAAGCAGGAAATAGTCCATGCAGTAGCCCTTGGGCCAGTTCGAACAGGACCAGATGTAAAGAATGTGCTCTACACTGCAGCCGGGGAGAACGGCCCCACCTGGAGCCTCTGGCAGAAAGAACCTGGGGAAACTCGAGGTCGGCCCCTGGGGTTTTGGAGTCGGGGATACAGAGGATCTGAGGCCCGCTATACTCCAACTGAAAAGGAGATATTGGCAGCATATGAAGGAGTTCGATCTGCTTCGGAGGTGGTCGGTACTGAAGCGCAGCTCCTCCTAGCACCCCGATTGCCGGTACTAGGCTGGATGTTCAAGGGAAGGGTCCCCTCTACGCATCATGCAACTGATGCTACATGGAGCAAGTGGGTTGCACTGATTACTCAGCGGGCTCGAATAGGAAACCCCAGTCGCCCAGGAATATTGGAAGTGATCATGGACTGGCCAGAAGGCAAATACTTTGGGATATCATCAGAGGAGGAGGTGGGTCGTGCTGAAGAAGCCCCACTGTACAACCAGTTACCAGAGAATGAAAAGAAATATGCCCTGTTCACTGATGGGTCCTGTCGTATTGTGGGAAAGCATCGGAGATGGAAGGCTGCTGTATGGAGTCCTACGCGACGAGTTGCAGAAGCTGCTGAGGGAGAAGGTGAATCGAGTCAGTTTGCAGAAGTGAAAGCCATTCAGCTGGCTTTAGACATTGCTGAACGAGAAAAATGGCCAGTTCTCTATCTCTACACCGATTCATGGATGGTAGCAAATGCCCTGTGGGGATGGTTACAGCAATGGAAGCAAAACAACTGGCAGCGTAGGGGCAAACCCATCTGGGCTGCTGCATTGTGGCAAGATATTGCTGCTCGGGTAGAGAACCTGGCTGTGAAAGTACACCACGTAGATGCTCATGTGCCCAAGAATCGGGCTACTGAAGAACATCAAAACAACCAGCAGGTGGATCAGGCTGCTAAGATTGAAGTAGCTCAGGTGGACTTGGATTGGCAGCATAAAGGTGAATTATTTATAGCCCGATGGGCCCATGACACCTCAGGCCATCAAGGTAGAGACGCAACATACAGATGGGCTCGTGATCGAGGGGTGGACTTGACCATGGACGCTATAGCACAGGTTATTCATGACTGTGAAACATGTGCTGCAATCAAGCAAGCCAAACGGTCAAAGCCTCTTTGGTATGGAGGACGATGGCTGAAATATAAATATGGAGAGGCCTGGCAGATTGATTACATCACACTCCCTCAAACTCGCAATGGCAAGCGCCACGTACTTACAATGGTGGAAGCAACCACCGGATGGCTGGAAACATATCCTGTGCCTCATGCCACCGCCCGGAACACCATCCTGGGCCTTGAAAAGCAAGTCCTATGGCGACATGGCACCCCAGAAAGAATAGAATCAGACAATGGGACTCACTTCCGAAACAACCTTATAGACACTTGGGCCAAAGAACATGGTATTGAATGGGTGTATCACATCCCCTATCATGCACCAGCCTCCGGGAAAGTTGAACGATACAATGGCCTGTTAAAGACTACCTTGAAAGCAATGGGCGCTGGGACGTTCAAAAACTGGGATACGCATTTGGCAAAGGCCACCTGGTAAGTCAATACTAGGGGATCTGCCAATCGAGCTGGACCTGCCCAATCAAACCTGTTACGTACTGTAGATGGGGATAAAGTTCCTGTAGTGCATGTAAAAAATATGCTGGGTAAAACAGTCTGGGCTACTCCTGCCTCAGGAAAAGGCAAACCTATTCGTGGAATTGTTTTCGCTCAGGGACCTGGATACACTTGGTGGGTGATGCAAAAGAACGGAGAGGTCCGGTGTGTACCTCAAGGAGATTTAATACTGGGTGAGAATAGCCCATGAACTGAATTGTACCATGTTAAATAGTATATTATACTGTATGTTATCACTACCATGATTACTATAGGTGACTAATTAGAATGTATGGAAAAAAGTGTAACCTGAGCATGACATAAATGGTATGGAATAAGGGGTGGATAGATGTCCTGGTTTCAGTTAGCACAGAATTAATTTTCTTCCTAGTAGCTGGTGGAATGCTGTGTTTTGGCTTAGGATGAGAAGAGTGCTGATAACACCCCGATGCTTTAATTGTTGCAGAGCAGTGCTTACACTAAGCCAAGGACATCTCAGCCTTTTGCTCTGTCCTGCCAACGGGCAGGCTGGGGGTGCAGTAAGAGCTGGGAGGGGACAGACCCAGGACAGGTGACCCAAACTAGCCAAAGGGGTATTCCATCCCATCTGACGTCATGCTAAACAATATATAGGGGTGGCTAGCCGGGGGGAGGGGGCCGGACTGCTCGGGGTTAGGCTGGGCATCGGTCAGCGAGTGGTGAGCAATTGCATTGTGCATCACTTGTTTGTACATACTATTATTACTTTCCTATTATCACCATTGTATTATTATTGTTATTATTTTATTATTATTTTGTTATTATTATTTTCCTGTCTTATTAAACTGTCTTTATCTCAACTCACGGGCTTCACTTTCCATTTCTCTCCCCCGTCCCAGAGAGGGAGGGGGGAGGGTGAGCGAACGGCTGCGTGGTGTTTAGCTGCCGGCCGGGTTAAACCACGACAACATGCTGAATGTCCCCTTTCCACCTGCCTGTCTGGACCTGGACTTTCCATTGCTCTCCTGGTTTGCCCTCCCCTTACTCTTTGACCATTCAGATCGCTCTCACCAACCCGGGATGCAGGGAGTGTCAGAGCCTGTTCCTGCCATCGGCAGGAGGCAGAGACGCTGCGTGTGTGAGGTGTGAGCAAGTGGATGACCTGATCCGCATGGTGGCGGAGCTCAAGGAGGAGGTAGAGAGGTTGAGGGCCATCAGGGAGTGTGAGCGGGAGATAGACTGGTGGAGTAACTCCCTGCAGGGCCTCAAGGAGAGATACCGGGGTGAGACACCCCAAATGGGGGTGGAGCCCCTGCCCTGTCGCCGTCGGGCAGAGGGAGGGGATCTGGGAGTTGAGGAGGAATGGAGACAGGTCCCTGCTCGACATCGCAGGCGATGCCCTCCTCTTCCGACCCCACCTTCCCAGGTGCCCTTACAAAACAGGTTTGAGGCCCTGGAGAATGAGAGATCAACAGCAACTGAGGAAGAGGTAGAAAGTGTTCCCAGGAGGATTCCTAGGGCAAGGAGGTCGACTCCACGCATCAGGACTGCCTCCACCAAGAACGAAAGAAGGGTGATTGTTGTGGGAGACTCTGTCCTTAGGGGAACAGAGGGTCCTATTTGTCGGCCTGACCCTACCCATAGGGAAGTCTGCTGCCTCCCTGGGGCCAGGGTCAGGGACGTTGCCAAGAAAGTCAAGCGCCTGGTACGGCCCACTGACTACTACCCGCTACTGGTCTTTCAGGCTGGTAGCGATGAAGTAGCAAAGAGAAGTCCGAAGGCGATCAAAAGAGACTTTAGGGATTTGGGGCGACAACTTAGAGGTTCGGGCGCGCAGGTTGTGTTTGCCTCTGTCCTTCCGATAGGGGGGATCGAAGCAGAAAGGTGCGCTGTTCACATAAACTCGTGGCTTCGAGACTGGTGTGACCGGCAGAACTTTGGGTTCTTTGACCACGGGAAGGTCTATGCTACGCCGGGCCTGATGGCACCGGATGGGATGGGCCTCTCTCGGAGAGGGGTAAGGATCTTTGGTCAGGAGTTGGCAGGGCTGATAGATAGGGCTTTAAACTAGAGTCGAAGGGGGAAGGGGCTAAAACCAGGCACGCCGGTGAAGACCTAAGGGATGGTACGCTAGAAGCAGAGGGGCTGTGTGCCAGTGAGGTCCTTCGGTTAGATCCACAAGGTGCTGAGTGTAAGGAGACGCACCTGAAATGCTTCTACACGAACGCACGCAGTATTGAGGAATAAAATGGATGAGCTAGAAGTCCTGGCCCAGTCCCGCAACTATGACATCATCGGCATAAGCGAAACCTGGTGGGATGAGTCCTGTGACTGGGGTGTTGCGATAGACGGTTACAGGCTCTTCAGGAGGGACAGGCAGGGTAGGCGAGGTAGTGGGGTGGCGATGTATGTGAAGCAGGGGCTGGACTGTGTGGAACTCCAGGTCGGCGATGGCAAAGTTGAGAGCCTCTGGGTAAGGATCAAGGGACGAACGAATAAAGGGGATGTCGTTGTGGGAGTCTATTACAGACCGCCTGGCCAGGACGATAGCGCCGATAACTTATTCTTTACAGAACTAAGAGAGGCCTCGAGATTAACTCCCCTTGTCCTTATGGGGGACTTCAACTTGCCAGACGTTAACTGGGAGTGCCACACGGCTGACACGAGCAAGTCCAGGAGGTTCATGAAGCACCTAGATGATAACTTCTTGGTGCAGGTGCTAACGGAGCCAACTAGGAAAGGTGCCCTCCTAGACCTGTTGCTAGAAAACAGAGAGGGTCTGGTGGGAGATGTGGTGATTGGTGGCCGCCTCGGTCATAGCGACCATGAAGTGGTTGAGTTCAAAATTTACGGTGACAGAAGGAAAAGTGCCACCAAAACCTCATCCCTAGATATGGGGAAGGCGGACTTCAGGCTGCTCGGGGAACTAGTCAGCAAGGTCCCCTGGGAAGCTGCTCTTGAAGGCCTTGATGTCCACCAGTGCTGGTCACTCTTTAAGCGATGCCTCCTAGAAGCACAAGATCTGGCAATTCCTAAATACCGCAAGTCAGGCAGGCGTGGCAGGAGGCCGGCGTGGCTGACCAGGAACATTCTAATGGAGATTAGGCGGAAACAGAGAGTGTTTCGCTACTGGAAGGAGGGCCAGGTGACATGTAAAGAATACAGGGATGCTGTTCGTGTCTGTAGGAAGAAAATTCGTGTGGCTAAAGCACACCTAGAGTTGAAGCTGGCTGTGTCTGTGAGAGAAAATAAAAAGGTTTTTTTTAGATCTGTGAATGGAAAAAGGAGAACTAAAGAATACATAGGGCCGCTCCTTGACAGGGAAGGTCTTCTCACAGACGATGACATAGGCAAAGCAGAGACGCTTAACACCTTCTTTGCCTCTGTCTTCAATGCCGATGATGGGCTTCGGGACCCAGGGTGCCCCGAGCTGGAGGACCGGGATGGTGGGGATGACAAACTCCCAACCGACCCTGAACGTGTGCGGGATCTGCTACTCCACCTGGATCCCTACAAGTCCATGGGTCCGGATGGGATTCATCCCCGGGTGCTGAAGGAGCTGGCGGACGTCATCGCGGAACCTCTCTCAATTATTTTTCAATGATCCTGGGAGTCTGGAGAGGTCCCGGTAGACTGGAAGCTGGCAAATGTTGTGCCGATTTTCAAGAAGGGTCAGAAAGAAGACCCTAGCAATTACAGGCCTGTCAGTCTCACATCAGTGCCTGGTAAAATCATGGAGAAGATGGTTCTCGAACTTATTGAGGCGCACCTGGGGGACAATGCAGTCATTGGTCCCAGCCAGCATGGGTTTGTGAAGGGTAGGTCCTGCCTAACTAACCTGATTTCCTTTTATGATAAGATCACCCGTATGGTGGACCAAGGGAAACCAGCTGATGTGATTTTTTTGGACTTCAGCAAGGCTTTTGACACGGTTTCCCATAGGATCCTACTGGACAAAATGTCCACCATACAGCTAAATAAAAACATCATACGATGGGTGACCAATTGGCTAACGGGCAGGGCCCAAAGGGTTATGGTAAATGGGGCTGCGTCAGGCTGGCGGGCGGTCACCAGTGGGGTCCCTCAAGGCTCCATTTTAGGGCCGGTACTTTTCAATATTTTTATAAACGATCTGGATGTAGGAATAGAAGGCATTTTGAGCAAGTTTGCTGATGACACCAAACTTGGAGGAGTTGTGGACTCGAATGAGGGTGGAAAGGCCTTGCAGAGGGATCTGGATAGGTTGGAGAGCTGGGCGATCACCAACCGCATGAAGTTCAATAAGAGCAAGTGCCGGGTCCTGCACCTGGGACGGGGAAACCCTGGCTGCACGTACAGACTGGGCGATGAGACGCTGGAGAGCAGCCTTGAAGAGAGGGATCTGGGGGTCATGGTAGACAGCAAGTTCAATATGAGCCAGCAGTGTGCCCTGGCAGCCAGGAGGGCCAACCGTATCCTGGGGTGCATCAAGCACGGCATCGCTAGTAGGTCGAGGGAGGTGATTGTCCCGCTCTACTCTGCGCTGGTGCGGCCTCACCTCGAGTACTGTGTGCAGTTCTGGGCACCACAGTATAAAAAGGACATGAAACTGTTGGAGAGTGTCCAGAGGAGGGCTACGAAGATGGTGAAAGGCCTGGAGGGGAAGACGTACGAGGAACGGCTGAGGGCACTGGGCCTGTTCAGCCTGGAGAAGAGGAGGCTGAGGGGAGACCTCATCGCAGTCTACAACTTCCTCGTAAGGGGGTGTCGAGAGGCAGGAGACCTTTTCTCCATTAACACCAGCGACAGGACCCGCGGGAACGGAGTTAAGCTGAGGCAGGGGAAGTTTAGGCTGGACATCAGGAAGGGGTTCTTCACAGAGAGAGTGGTTGCACACTGGAACAGGCTCCCCAGGGAAGTGGTCACTGCACCGAGCCTGACTGAATTTAAGAAGAGATTGGACTGTGCACTTAGTCACATGGTCTGAACTTGGGTAGACCTGTGCGGTGTCAAGAGTTGGACTTGATGATCCTTAAGGGTCCCTTCCAACTCCGGATATTCTATGATTCTATGATTCTATGATTCTATGAACCCAGTTGCTGCTTTGAGTTTCAGTGAGTTCAAGCTCACCCATCTCTCAGCAGTCTTTTAATGGTTTCCTTAGTAAGACCCTCATCATTTATCATTGAATTACTATGATATGGATTAATATTAACACAATTATTTGAAATTTCCTATTAATCACTGAAAAATATATCATGTACAGTCATCCTTTTGGGAAGGTAAACATCACTGGAGGCAAAAAAATAAGGAACTTGAACTTTTTTTGTTTCTTTGTTTTTTTTTTTTTTTTTTTAAATTGCAGCATGATTTCCTGTTGTTTGTTTCGAAATAGGAAAAGCCCTGTTCTTCCCACCTAAGCAGGGCTTCAAAGGAGAAACCCTAGACCAATACCTATAGGAGAATGATGCTCTCAACTGAAACACAACAAAATTCAGCTTTTAAAATGAAGAAAGATTTTTATTAGATGCTCTTTGAAATCTTCCCCTAGAATAATGATATAATAAACTAGAATAATGAAAGCTCTCCAATTAGCTGAACAAGTCTTGAAGACTTGAAGAAAACGGTGGGAGAGATATGGCTGCTTAGGAGTTTCTGTGTTTTAATGAATCCATGGAGTATTTTGATGCTGAGTCAATGAAACTTGGGTACTGAGCGGAGAATGATGCAACTGTGCGAAAAAGCAAATGCAAAAGGAAAAGCTGAAGTGACTTGGAGTATTAATGGGCTCCACTGAGGGCTGCTACTAACAAAGCTTCCCCAGGGACATGTTAGGGCAGATAATGGGAGGCCATAATTACAGACAGGCAAAGCACTGTGCTGAGAAAAGTCTTGGTTGGTTTTGGTGAAGCAAAAGGGCCAAGGCCTGACCCCAGCCACTGCGAGGAGAGATCCTGCATCCCCCTGTCTGCCTCACGACTTTTCTTGGGGGTTTGAGGAATGCGGTGGGCAGTGTGATGCCATGAGAAGAACACTGGTATGACACCACCCTGCCTCTGCACAGGGTTGCAAGAAAGCAAAGAGGCTGTACTGCAATGACTATATGTTGTCTTCTCATAAGCTCTAGCCAAAGGGACAGGGCTGTTGGGTCCTTCCATTCTTGCCAGCACTCTCTGCCTTCTCCTCTGCATGATTTCAAATGCTGTCCCACACCTTTTCCTACTTCCTGGAAGTCTGCAGACAGCCATCTCTGTTCACCACCTTGCTCTCATCCCAGCATTTCCATCATTTCACAGATGTCTCATTAACCCTCAGAAGCTGTTCCTTGAAAAAAGAATCTAGGGTCTGATCATAAATACTCAGCAGGATCTTCCAAGCCATGGCCCTGCTGCTGGCCTTGCAGCTTCTTGGCTAGACACAGCCAAGCCTTGTGCCTGCTGCTGTGCAGTCATGGGCTCAAGCAGAAGGGACAGGACAACCCATATGGGGGCATTCTTTCTGTCGGGGTCCTCCTGGTTATGGAGGCAGAGGGGATCCCACAGTCAGCATGCCAAGCAGGTGGCTTCTGCTGGCCTAGCAGGGCCACTGGCTGATGTCAGCCCAGAAGTATATATCCCAGGGAGAACTCAAGGGTGACCTGCCAGCTACAGACATAAGTGACCTCACAGTCCCTTTCCGTGACACGTTCCTGCTGCTGCCCTATCAAGTGCAGAGACAGAAGTGACCTCACATTCCCTGCCACAGTCACATTCCTCCTGCTGGGGCAGGAGATGCTGAGGCAGAGCTGAGCTCATCAGAGCATTCCCACCCATCTCCTCCTTGTGGCCCACAAGCTGATCAGATCCATGGCCCCTCACATCCATCTTTGAATGTCATTTGACTTCAGAGAAGTCTCACAATTCATGCCTCATGAGGAGCCCCCAGATGGGGCCAGCCACGGCTCAGGAGATGGAGGTCCGTGAGGCTGCAGGAGCCCTGCTCTCTTGCCTGGGACATCCCCAGCACACAGTGCCTGTGCCCCGCAGGGCCAGTCCCGCTCCCCAGGCCAGCACAAGAGGCCTGGCCCAGCCACAGAGCAGCTCCAGAGACCTCTCCACAATGCCTTTTGCCATCAGACCCAGCAACTGCAGGAAATGCCCAGACCAGTCAAGCCCAGTTATTATTTTTTGCTGGGCCATGTGCTACCGAGAAGTCAGATCCCAATCCAGCCCTTTGTCCTTCAGTGATCACTATGGGACTCTGATCCATCTTGAAGCCCAGAAAAACAAGAGGGTTGTCCAGGGAGAATCCCCTTGGGTGTATTTCTGACACCAGCTTTAGAAGAGGCGTACTGAGATGTGGTGGAGATGCCACTGTAGGTATATCAGGAAAGTCACAAAGGTGCATGAGACCTCGTGGATAACTGTCGTGGTTTAACCCGGCCGGCAGTTAAACACCACGCAGCCATTCGCTCACCCTCCCCCCTCCCTCTCTGGGACGGGGGAGAGAAATGGAGAGTGAAGCCCGTGAGTTGAGATAAAGACAGTTTAATAAGACAGGAAAATAATAATAACAAAACAATAATAACAATAATAACAATAATAATACAATGGTGATAATAGGGAAATAATAATAATATGTACAAACAAGTGATGCACAATGCAATTGCTCACCACTCGCTGACCGATGCCCAGCCTAACCCCGAGCAGTCCGGCCCCCTCCCCCGGCTAGCCACCCCTATATATTGTTTAGCATGACGTCAGATGGTATGGAATACCCCTTTGGCTAGTTTGGGTCACCTGTCCTGGGTCTGTCCCCTCCCAGCTCTTACTGCACCCCCAGCCTGCCCGTTGGCAGGACAGAGCAAAAGGCTGAGATGTCCTTGGCTTAGTATAAGCACTGCTCTGCAACAATTAAAGCATCGGGGTGTTATCAGCACTCTTCTCATCCTAAGCCAAAACACAGCATTCCACCAGCTACTAGGAAGAAAATTAATTCTGTTCTAACTGAAACCAGGACATCTATCCACCCCTTATTCCATACCATTTATGTCATGCTCAGGTACACTCTTTTCCATACATTCTAATTAGTCACCTATAGTAGTCATGGTAGTGATAACATACAGTATAATATACTAATTAACATGGTACAATTCAGTTCATGGGCTATTCTCACCCAGTATTAAATCTCCTTGAGATACACACCAGACCTCTCCGTTCTTTTGCATCACCCACCAAGTGTATCCAGGTCCCTGAGCGAAAACAATTCCACGAATAGGTTTGCCTTTTCCTGAGGCAGGAGTAGCCCAGACTGTTTTACCCAGCATATTTTTTACATGCACTACAGGAACTTTATCCCCATCTACAGTACGTAACAGGTTTGATTAGGCAGGTCCAGCTCGGTTGGTAGATCCCCTAGTATTGACTTACCAGGTGGCCTTTGCCAAATGCGTATCCCAGTTTTTGAACGTCCCAGCGCCCATTGCTTTCAAGGTAGTCTTTAACAGGCCATTGTATCGTTCAACTTTCCCGGAGGCTGGTGCATGATAGGGGATGTGATACACCCATTCAATACCATGTTCTTTGGCCCAAGTGTCTATAAGGTTGTTTCGGAAGTGAGTCCCATTGTCTGATTCTATTCTTTCTGGGGTGCCATGTCGCCATAGGACTTGCTTTTCAAGGCCCAGGATGGTGTTCCGGGCGGTGGCATGAGGCACAGGATATGTTTCCAGCCATCCGGTGGTTGCTTCCACCATTGTAAGTACGTGGCGCTTGCCATTGCGAGTTTGAGGGAGTGTGATGTAATCAATCTGCCAGGCCTCTCCATATTTATATTTCAGCCATCGTCCTCCATACCAAAGAGGCTTTGACCGTTTGGCTCGCTTGATTGCAGCACATGTTTCACAGTCATGAATAACCTGTGCTATAGCGTCCATGGTCAGGTCCACCCCTCGATCACGAGCCCATCTGTATGTTGCATCTCTACCTTGATGGCCTGAGGTGTCATGGGCCCATCGGGCTACAAATAATTCACCTTTATGCTGCCAATCCAGGTCCACCTGAGCTACTTCAATCTTAGCAGCCTGATCCACCTGCTGGTTGTTTTGATGTTCTTCAGTAGCCCGATTCTTGGGCACATGAGCATCTACGTGGCGTACTTTCACAGCCAGGTTCTCTACCCGAGCAGCAATATCTTGCCACAATGCAGCAGCCCAGATGGGTTTGCCCCTGCGCTGCCAGTTGTTTTGCTTCCATTGCTGTAACCATCCCCACAGGGCATTTGCTACCATCCATGAATCGGTGTAGAGATAGAGAACTGGCCATTTTTTTCGTTCAGCAATGTCTAAAGCCAGCTGAATGGCTTTCACTTCTGCAAACTGACTCGATTCACCTTCTCCCTCAGCAGCTTCTGCAACTCGTCGCGTAGGACTCCATACAGCAGCCTTCCATCTCCGATGCTTTCCCACAATACGACAGGACCCATCAGTGAACAGGGCATATTTCTTTTCATTCTCTGGTAACTGGTTGTACAGTGGGGCTTCTTCAGCACGACCCACCTCCTCCTCTGATGATATCCCAAAGTATTTGCCTTCTGGCCAGTCCATGATCACTTCCAATATTCCTGGGCGACTGGGGTTTCCTATTCGAGCCCGCTGAGTAATCAGTGCCACCCACTTGCTCCATGTAGCATCAGTTGCATGATGCGTAGAAGAGACCCTACCCTTGAACATCCAGCCTAGTACCGGCAATCGGGGTGCTAGGAGGAGCTGCGCTTCAGTACCGACCACCTCCGAAGCAGATCGAATTCCTTCATATGCTGCCAATATCTCCTTTTCAGTTGGAGTATAGCGGGCCTCAGATCCTCTGTATCCCCGACTCCAAAACCCCAGGGGCCGACCTCGAGTTTCCCCAGGTTCTTTCTGCCAGAGGCTCCAGGTGGGGCCGTTCTCCCCGGCTGCAGTGTAGAGCACATTCTTTACATCTGGTCCTGTTCGAACTGGCCCAAGGGCTACTGCATGGACTATTTCCTGCTTGATTTGTTCAAAGGCTTGTCGTTGTTCAGGGCCCCATTCAAACTCATTCTTCTTATGGGTTACTTGGTAGAGTGGGTTTACAATCAGACTGTAATTTGGGATGTGCATTCTCCAAAACCCCACAACACCTAGGAAAGTCTGTGTTTCTTTTTTGTTAGTTGGTGGAGACATAGCTGTTATTTTGTTGATCACATCCATTGGGATTTGACGACGTCCATCTTGCCATTTTATTCCTAAAAACTGGATCTCTCGTGCAGGTCCTTTGGCTTTATTTTGTTTTATGGCAAAACCGGCTTTCAGAAGGATTTGGACTATTTTCTTCCCTTTCTCGAAAACTTCCTCTGCTGTGTCACCCCACACAATAATGTCATCAACGTACTGCAGGTGTTCAGGAGCTTCCCCCTGCTCCAGCACAGACTGGACCAGTCCATGGCAAATGGTAGGGCTGTGTTTCCACCCCTGGGGCAGCCGATTCCAAGTATATTGGACTCCCCTCCAAGTGAAAGCAAACTGTGGCCTGCACTCTGCTGCTAGAGGGATGGAGAAAAATGCATTAGCGATATCAATTGTGGCGTACCACTTGGCTGCCTTCGATTCAAGTTCATACTGAAGTTCCAGCATGTCTGGCACTGCAGCACTCAGTGGTGGCGTCACTTCGTTCAGGCCGCGATAGTCCACTGTTAGTCTCCACTCTCCATTAGACTTTCGCACTGGCCATATGGGACTATTGAAAGGTGAATGGGTCTTGCTGATCACTCCTTGGCTCTCCAATTGACGAATTAGCTTATGGATGGGGATCAGGGAGTCTCGGTTAGTGCGATATTGCCGCCGGTGCACAGTTGTGGTAGCGATTGGCACTTGCTGTTCTTCGACCCTCAGCAACCCCACAACAGAGGGGTCCTCTGAGAGACCAGGCAAGGTAGATAATTGTTTAATGCCCTCTGTCTCTAAGGCAGCTATACCAAAAGCCCACCGGAACCCTTTTGGGTCCTTGCAATATCCTCTTCTAAGATAGTCTATGCCAAGGATACATGGAGCATCCGGGCCAGTCACAATGCGGTGCTTTTCCCACTCATTCCCAGTCAGACTCACTTCAGCCTCCAATACAGTCAACTGCTGAGATCCCCCTGTCACTCCACAAATATAGATGGGCTCTGGTCCTTTATAGCTCGATGGCATTATAGTACATTGTGCACCGGTGTCTACTAAAGCCTTATACTTCTGTGCGTGTGATGTGCCAGGCCATCGAATCCACACAGTCCAATAAACTCGATTGTCCCTTTCCTCCCCCTGGCTGGAGGCAGGGCCCCCCTAATCCTGGTCAGAATCTTCCTCGGTTCTGTGTTTGAAGGACTGTCTGCTGGAAGTTGGAGCAGCAAACTTTTCAGAGAATCCCTTTTTCCCGATTGTTTTCTTTTGCAACTCACGTACCCGTGCCTCTAGGGTCACGGTAGATTTTCCATCCCATTTTCTCATGTCCTCTCCATGGTCTCGTAAGTAAAACCACAGGGTGGCACGGGGTGAGTACCCACCGTATCTTCTTCCTTGTGTGGGTGAATGCCTACCCCTGACAGCTGAGACCCTGCTTTGTACAGGTGCGGAGGAGAATAATCTCTCTTCAAGTTGGTGAAACTTTTCAGAAAGTTTCTCCCAAGTGTTCTCTTTCGGTCGTTGGACACTGGTTGGTTCAGGTTGGGGGGAAGATAGATTCTCTTTAAGTTGGTGGACCTCTTCAGAAAGTTTCTCCACAGCTGAGACGCAGGCCTGTAAGGAAGAGGAGAGACTTTCTTCGTACTGCCGGAGTTGTTTAGCCACTTCATCCACTGTGGGTTCCTCATCCTCTTTCCAGGCCATTATTGCCAAAGAGCTGGCATATGATGATGGTGCACTCCGTACAAACTTCCGCCACATGGGTCGTGTACACCTGACTTCATCTGGGTCTTTGGATGTTTGTCTGAGGTCTGGATCCTCATAAATCACTTCCCGTACGGCTAATTCCCTCAGGTACTGGATTCCCTTCTCCATAGTGGTCCACTTGCCTGGTAGACATAAAAGTTCTTCCTTGAAGGGATACCTTTCCCTCACAGCTGAGAGGAGACGCCTCCAGAGGCTGGTGGATTGTGCTCCATCTGCAATTGCTTTGTCAATGCCTGCGTCTCGAGCAAGGGATCCCAACCGTCTGGCTTCCCTGCCGTCTAATTCCACACAATTGGCTCCAGAGTCCCAGCACCGGAGCAGCCAGGTGACAAGCTGCTCACCTATACAGCGACCAAAATCTTTTCGCACATCTCGTAGCTCGCGCTCGTTTAGGCTTCGGGTAGTTACTGTTGCTTTTTCGGCATCCTCATCTTCCTCCTCCTGAATCCTTGATGGCCCAGCGTCATCGTCATCTTCGTCATCTCTATACCTAGATTTGGCAGAAGCCTTACCTGGATTGGCAGAAGACTCTCTGCGTTCTAAACGACCTGAACCTCTATACCATTTTTTCACCTTCTCTACAGGGGCAGCTTGCACTGCTACTGCTCGCTTCTCTGACTTTGTTACAGGGTCTGCCACAGAGGTTGGAATACCCTCTGCAGGGTCAACTTGCACTGCTACAGCTCATTTCTCTGACCCCGTTACAGGGGTTGGAATACCCTCTGCAGGGTCAACTTGCACTGCTACAGCTCGTTTCTCTGACACGGCCACAGGAGCTGGAGCGGCTGCTGGAGCTGGAGCAGTTGCAGGAACCGGAGCTGGAGCGGCTGCAGGAGCTGGAGCTGGAGCAGTTGCAGGAGCTGGGACTGGAGTAGCGGCAGGAGCTGGAGCTGGAGCGGCTTCAGGAGCTGGAACTGGAGCGGCTGCAGGAGCTGGGACTGGAGCGGCTGCAGGAACCGGAGCTGGAGCGGCTGCAGGAGCTGGGACTGGAGTAGCGGCAGGAGCTGGGACTGGAGTGGCTGCAGGAGCTGGAACTGGAGCGGCTGCAGGAGCTGGGACTGGAGCGGCTGCAGGAGCTGGGACTGGAGCAGCTGCAGGAGCTGGAGCTGGAGCGGCTGCAGGAGCTGGGACTGGAGCGGCTGCAGGAGCTGGGACTGGAGCGGCTGCAGGAACCGGAGCTGGAGCGGCTGCAGGAGCTGGGACTGGAGCGGCTGCAGGAGCTGGGACTGGAGCGGCTGCAGGAGCTGGAGCTGGAGCGGCTGCAGGAGCTGGGACTGGAGCGGCTGCAGGAGCTGGGACTGAAGTGGCTGCAGGAGCAGGAGCTGGAGCGGCTGCAGGAACCGGAGCTGGAGCGGCTGCAGGAGCTGGGACTGGAGCGGCTGCAGGAGCTGGAGCTGGAGCGGCTGCAGGAGCTGGAGCTGGAGCGGCTGCAGAAGCTGGGACTGGAGCGGCTGCAGGAGCTGGGACTGGAGCGGCTGCAGGAACCGGAGCTGGAGCGACTGCAGGAACTGGAGCTGGAGCGGCTGCAGAGTCCACCGTAGGGGTCACAGTGGCCGTTGGATCTGTCACAGGGCTTGGAGTGGCCGCAGGCTCTGTCACTAAGTTGATAGCAGTATCCATGGCAGCTCGATAGGCATGAGCCAGGCCCCAGCACGTTACAATGATTTGTGTTACTTTGGAACTGCCAGAATCATGACACCTTTTTTTCAAGCATTCTGCCAGTTTTTGAGGATTTTGCAGTTGTTCAGGGGTGAATTTCCAAAACACTGGGGGTGCCAATTGCTCTAGATGCCTGCCCATATCCACCCATACTCCCTGCCACCCACAACTATACTGCCTCCGGGCAGATCTCCGGATGAGCTTCCTAAGTAGTTGTTTAACTTTAAGCAGAATCTGAAGTGCATTCAGGAGGCAGAACAACAAGACTATGGTGGTCTGAGTATCCCAAGAATATTCAATACCTTGGAGAGCTATTGTGACAAGCTCAGGGGATAAGAGGGTGGTGAAGGAGGAAGGCAGAGTGATCCAGGAGGATACAGGGGTGGTGAAGGAGAAAGGGAGAGTGAACGAGTAAG
This sequence comes from Anas platyrhynchos, assembly GCF_047663525.1. Taxonomy (NCBI): domain Eukaryota; kingdom Metazoa; phylum Chordata; class Aves; order Anseriformes; family Anatidae; genus Anas; species Anas platyrhynchos. The sequence continues at coordinate 12,876,731 of NC_092620.1, read as the reverse complement.
AAAAAATATCTTCCCCTTTCCCCTCCACAGATTGACTCTCTAATGGAGAAAAACAATAGGTATAATTGCTACTAGTTCCCAAGATACTGTTTCCAAAGTACAGAGTCCACGATGTTACTGAGTATAAATACCAAGTTAGAGTCATGACCAGATATCTTATCATCTCATAAGCCATTTCTATAACACACAGTACCATAATGATCTGAAACCAGGGCCCGGAGAGGATAAACAACATGACAGAGAGCAAATATGGAAAATAATGTACTATAATACTCAATTTGGAAAACAGGCGCAGCAGAGTTGAGATTAAAGCAATCAGCATCATGACAAGTGACTATTAAGCAGGTCTAATCCTTACACCAATTTTAGTTTAACACACTCTGACGAGATCTGCCGTTATCTCAACCTTTCGGGCCCCACGTTGGGCGCCAAAATGACTGTCGTGGTTTAACCCGGCCAGCAGCTAAACACCACGCAGCCATTCGCTCACTCTCCCCCCTCCCTCTCTGGGACGGGGGAGAGAAATGGAAAGTGAAGCCCGTGAGTTGAGATAAAGACAGTTTAACAAGACAGGAAAATAATAATAACAAAAATAATAATAACAATAATAATAATAATAATACAATGGTGATAATAGGAAAGTAATAATAATATGTACAAACAAGTGATGCACAATGCAATTGCTCACCACTCGCTGACCGATGCCCAGCCTAACCCCGAGCAGTCCGCCCCCCCCCCCAGCTAGCCACCCCTATATATTGTTTAGCATGACGTCAGATGGTATGGAATACCCCTTTGGCTAGTTTGGGTCACCTGTCCTGGGTCTGTCCCCTCCCAGCTCTTACTGCACCCCCAGCCTGCCCGTTGAGATGTCCTTGGCTTAGTATAAGCACTGCTCTGCAACAATTAAAGCATCGGGGTGTTATCAGCACTCTTCTCATCCTAAGCCAAAACACAGCATTCCACCAGCTACTAGGAAGAAAATTAATTCTAACTGAAACTAGGACACCCCCTTTTCTATAGGATTTCTCCCCTTTTTATAGGATTTTCACCCTTTTTATAGGATTTCTCCACCTTTTTTATAGGATTTACCCCCTTTTCATAGGATTTTTTCCTTTTTCTGTAGGATTTCCCCCTTTTTTATGGGATTTTTTTCCCGTTTCTTTAGGACTTTCTCCCTCCCCATTTTTTTAGGATTTTTCCCCCCTTTTTATAGGATTTCTCCCCGTTTTGGGGTCTGACCTTCCATGCAGCCCGGGAAGCGCTGCTGTAGGGCCTGCTCCAGCTGCTGGGGGCTCATCCAGTTGGGTTCCCCCCTTTTTATAGGATTTGACCCCCTTTTTATAGGATTTTTCCCTTTTTTATAGGATTTTCCCCTTTTTATAGGATTTCCCTGTTTTTTTATAGGATTTACCCCCTTTTTTGTAGGATTTCCCCCTTTTCTATATTTTCTATATTTTTTGGGGGGTTTTGGTTTGTATTCCCAGCACCGAATCCTTTTCTTTGCTCTGCTTTGCTCTTCCTACTCTGCTTTGCTTTTTTGCTCTTTTGATGTGTTTACACAGTCGGGAACGCTGGGTCACCTAATTCGGCCTCCCCACAGCCCGCCAACCATCCCTTCGCAGCTGGCAGGTGGGGGTGTGGGGGTTGGCCACCCAGCCAAGTCTATTCCAGGACCCCTGCTGACTGGGGAGCCGCCACCTGAGCTCAACTGCCGTTTGCCTGAGGAGGCGGGGGGGGGGAGGAGGGGGAGCTGAGGAGTGGGGGGGTGGGGGAGGTTTTGAAAGACGGTAAGGAATGACAGGATTCCTAAAGCTACAGCAGAAAACAGGCAACGGAACTAACTAATAATAAACATAAAGAGAACAGCTTTTTTTTTCCAAAGCAGCTAAAGCAAAGCGGCCAGGCAGTCAGCCGCACTGAGTGGCACAGGTGGCGAGCCTCTCGCGGCCGAGCAAGAACCTCTGACATCAGAGCGAGCGGCGGCGCGAAGCAGCCGGGGTCCGCTCTCTCCCCCCGCCCCCTCCCTCCTCGTGGAGCCACCAGGTCTACTTCTCCCTCCTCCCCACTCCCCCCCTGCCCCCTCCCGCCTCGTGGAGCCATCAGGTCTACCCCGCCGTCACGGCCATTGGTCTAGCCATCACGGCCACTGCTAGAGGGCGGCCCGGCTGCCTCGTCTACACGGCCACACGGACGCACGCGTGCACAGGCGCGCGTTCCCGCACGCTTCCCTCCGGCGGTCCGCCAGGTCTATCCACACAATTCTCGCGTGCAGGGGAATGGGTGGGAGGTGCCATTTATTCGAATCGTTCATGCTTTTAAAAAGAAAAAAACAAACAAAAAAAAAAAAACAGCAGCAGCACCAGCAACAAGAAAGCACGGGTCCCGCTTGTCGGCGGGGAGACGAGAGGTTGTACAAAGCGTGCGGAGAAAGCGTTCGCTCTCAGACTCTGGCCGCCTCGTCTACCCGCCGCCAGAGCCACTGAGCCCGCGGGAGACCGGCCGCCAGTTCCTCCCCTTTGCTTTGCTTTTGCTGGTCCTGCTTTGCTTTACTTTTCGTGGAAGCGCTGAGTTTTGCTTTGCGTCGCGTTCGCGGCACTCGTTTGCTTTTCCTTCGTCTGCTCTGCCTCGCTCCGCTTTGCCGTTCCTCCTCCACTTCGCTTTGCTTTTCCTGGCGCCGCTTGTGTACTGGGTCTGGCTGGAATGTTAACTTTCCTTGCAGCAGCCCATACAGTGCCGTACTCTGTACTTGTAGCTGGAACAGCAGTGTTATCACACCAGTGTTGTGTCTACTGCTGAGCAGCAGTGGCACAGCATTGGGCCTTTCTCTAACCCTCCTAGGGGGTGGGCAAAAGGTGAGGAGAGAAACATCACTAGGGCAGCTGACCTAAACCAACCAAAGGGATATTCCATACCATGTGATGTCACACTCAGCAATAAAAGGTGGAAACAGTAACAAGAGGGGAGGGGTGGGCTCTCGTTGAGAAGACGTCGGTCCTCTCGAACACTGGATGCGTGCGTTGAGGCCTTGCTTCAAGGACGTGGTCAATCATCGCTCATTTGTGGGAAGTAGAGAGTAATTTCTTTCCTCTGCACTTCCATATAGCTTTCATTTATTTTGTTTGTTTGTTTTCCTCCCTTCTTTTTATTTTCCCTTTTTCCCCTCCCTTTTCCCCTTTCCCTTTTTATTTCCCCTTAGTTAAATTGTTTAGTTCATGGTAGTCTTTATTTAATTATTATAATTATTTCCCTTTAATTAACTTATCCTTATCTCAACCCATGAGTTGTTCTTTGCTTTACTCCTTCCCCTCCTCATCTAAAGGAGGGGGAGTGAGAGAGCAGTTGTGGGGTTTAGCTGCCCAGCAAGGTAAAACCACCACAGCTTGGCCTGGCTTTTGCTGGCAGTGCGCCGCCTTTTCGTTGCGCGCCTTCTCTTCACCTTGTTTTGCGCGGATCGATGACTGCAGTGACACACGCCCAGCCACGCAGAGTCGCACGGGTGGCTCGCAGGTGAGCCAGAGCCCCCGACGGCAGAGCGAGCGGCAGCCCGATGCAGCCAGGGGCCGCGGCCGCGCTCTCGGCTTGTCGAGCGGCACCGGCTCCTCTCCCCCCCCCCCCCCCCGCCCGCCGCACCGCAGCCCCGCCGAGCAGTTGGGCGGGGGGGGCGGCGGGAGGGGCAATCCTCCTAGCTCGTCGCCGGCCGCTCTGCTCGGCGGGAAGCCGGCGCCACACGTAGGCGAGAGGGGTACGCATTATTCCGGGCACGGAGCTTCAAGCCGGCTGGTCGTCAGGCTCCCGCCGAGCCCGTGTCCCGGCCGGCGGGCAGCTAGATCGCGCGGGAGGGAGGGAGCAGAGCGACAAGCTCGCGCCCGCCTCCAGCGTTTTTTTCCCGGGGCGGGCCCCGTCCGGGGCGCAAAGGTGGGCAGGCGGGCGCTGCCTCGCCTCCTGCGACGGTCGGCTCCGCGGCTGGGGCGGATCAGGGTCGGAGTCGGCTTCGGGGTCGCGCTTCGGCTCGGGCTCGCGGGCGAGCGAGGGCAGCGGCTGTCCGCCGCCCGCGGCCCCGTCCGTCTACACGGCGCTTCCCCGCCTCGCGGCGATCTTGAGCTCTGCCCCGCTTCTCGGCCGGCTGCTGGGGAAGACCGGCGTGGGAACGGGGAGAAGGGGGGAAGGGAGGGAACGAAAAGAGGTGTATTTGTGAATGAATGAATGAATGAATGAATGAATGAATGAA